>NC_068408.1:7371480-7453980 GCF_023724105.1 Carassius gibelio | reverse complement strand
TGCTATACTTGAGCGCGCGCTCTTCTGGCAGAAGAGCGCGCACTTAGGACCCATATAAGGAAATTCCGCTCCATCTAACGTCACACAGAGCCATACTCGAAAAAAACTTTCCGAAACTTGTGACAAACCGGAAGGAGTATTTTGGGAACAAAAATACTCCTTCAAACGTACAACTTAATTTTTGAAACTTTGTCCATGTTTAGCATGGGAATCCAACTCTTTAACAGTGTAAAAAACTCAGTATGAATGAAATAGCATTTCACCCCCCCTTTAAGAACTGTCCAAATATCTTTGTGTTGTTTGGAAGCCCCGCCCACAACACAGGTTAATTTGTCCAAAGTCCCACTCCTCTCGACTGTATTGATCTGATTGGCTGTTATTGAGGAACCAAATTGTGGCAGAAAACTGCTTTCCTCTCTAGTTTGAATAATTTACTTTGCTGGCAGCTTTGCATTGCAGCATGGCGCTAATGGGCTAAGCCTCCGATGTTATTTAAGTGTAGCGACACCCCTGCTAATGAGACCAGTTTGGTATGTGTTTACATGTGCTTGCGTGAATGAGCCTGAGTGCATTTATTTACGTGTCGGTTTGTGTTGAACGGGTGGCATCAGGTTGATTTAAATAATAATGCATTGCGACTGAATTGCACTAGGAGAAAAGACATGAATAGTAATGCAAAGTGCTTGCTTTTATCCATTATGGATGGCACTGACACCGCGTGATAAGCAAAATTGGAGGACTTTGGGACCATGTGACATGCTACAAGAGATCAAACAGGAAGCAGAGGAGCACCAGCAGAAAAAAAGCATCTCTCTTCTTCCCGATGGCGGCACACTGAAATATTCATCAGTGCTTGGAATGGGGTGCAAAGCTCGGTGCTGCTGGCTTCCTGCGCTACAGGACGCAGAAAAGCATTTGCCATGGCAACGAGATTGCCAGTTTACGTTACACATACAGTAGTCAACTGGCAACTGCAGCTGACATTTGCGTAATTAATCAGAATTGAGTTGGAGAACGACTACTTGTGCTGCAGGTGTGTGTAGGAGTGTGTTTTGTGTGTCTGCGCGTGCGCTTGGGTAAACAGAAAGGGCACAAACCTCTGTAATACACCCACAGTAAATAGATGGTTTTATTATGGTTTTATTAGAGACAGAAAAGCAGCAGCCCACACTTGTGTATCACTGTGCACTCGCCCCTAAGCCAGAACATACACAGAGCATGTTCCCGTTTAATGTTCTGCCAAGTTCTCCAGCGCTCAGTGCTGCCCTGGCTGGTGTACAGTCATGTTTGGGTTCAGTGTGTGCGCTCACCTCACACTCACACATAATAGTGTTTGTTGGTCGTTTAGCTGGTGGGATACAGAGTATTATCAGATAGAAGCTTCAAACTCTTCACTAAGTGGCTAAGGACGTGGAGAGCTCACTTTTGTCTAATGTACAAATCTGCTTTTTCTGCAGTAATGAACACCTGTGCTAAAATCATAATTAAATCATCATTTTTTATCTGTTTTAAAGCATATAAGAAAGCGTTGTCAAATCTAAGAAAGCATTTAGGATGTGCTGGTAGTTTTGGCATGATTTACTAATTAAGATTGTTCACAATGACAGAGATGCTGTACGTACTGTATACTTGTGGATGTTTGAGTGTTGTGTGTATTTTCCAGGGTTATTTTATTTTATTTTATTTTTTAACAGAGAAACTTCTATTGCAGTTGTATCATTGCTGGCATGTTTGCATCATAATATTTTGTGTGTTCTAAATGGACCTACATTTTTTGAATTTTGAAATCAAGAACTTACATTTTAGTGAGTGTAATGCTACAATACTTAAGTATTAATATGAATAGGTGTGTGTGTGTGCGTATGTATGCATGTATGTATGTATGTGTATATTTAATATAAGTATACATACATTTATATATCCACGGACCAGTGGAAGCTCAAAGGTGTTTAGGGGCTAAAACAAACTGCCCTAAAAAGTTTGCTTTGGTCAGCTGTTTCGAACTGCCAAAAAAAACCTCAATGACCTGATTTTGTTCGAAATGATGTAATATCAGTTTGTTTTTCAAATTCATTTGAAGTAGGATGCGTAATTCTTGGGTACGAATCTTGTGATTTAAATGTTTTTACGTCACATTGGCTTTTGTCCATACCATAGGGTATGTTTAGGTGTAGTGCAGATGGTACAAAGAGATCTCTGAGGATCTCAGAAAAAGAGATGCTGTTCAAATGTTAGAAAACTATCTCTAAAGAGTTTGGACTCCACAAATCCACAGTCATACAAATGGAGGAAATTCAAGACCACTATTGCCTTTCCCAGGAGTGGTCGACCAACAAAGTTCTCTCCAATAGCAAGATGTGTAATAGTCTGTGAATTTGCAGAATAATCCAAGATAACGTCTAAGCAACTAAAGGCAATTCTCACATTGCTAATGTTCATGAGTCCACCATTGGGAGAACATTGAACGACCATGGATTGCATGGTAGAGGTGCAAAGAGAAAGCCACTGCTCTCCTGTGCCTGTCTGCAGTTTGCTAAAGATCATGTGGATGAAATCAGGGGGCTACTGGATAAATTTTTGTGGACTGATGAGACCAAAATAGAATTTTTTTTGTCAGGACCTCTGTCTGTGAGTCTTAACAGTAAATGGTTCATGCAGCAAGACAACGACCCCAAGCACACAAGTCATTCAACTAAAGGATGACCGAAGAAGAATACAATTAATGTTTTGGAATGGCCAAGTCAAAGTCTGCACTTTAACCCAATTGAAAAGTTGTGGAAGGACCTGAAGCAAGCAGTTCATAGGACGAAACCCACCAACATCACAAATTTGAAGTGGTTCTGTACTGAGGAATGGGATACAAAATTCCTACAAGCCGGTGTGCAGGACTCATAGATCTATTTATCGGACTCTTTCTTTTTGTTTGTTTTAAGGTTTTATAAAAGTGTGATCAGGTTGTGTGGGTATCTAACCCATGACTTTGGTCTTGGTAGCACCAAGCTGTTCCCGTTAAGTTACTGGAAGGTTTTAAGGTTTATTCCCCTCTCCATTAATACAGCAGAGGGACTGTGCGTGACTAATGTGCACAGAAAACACAGAGATACCGACATGTTGTATTTTCCACTTTGAGACAGGAGCAGTGGGTGCAGGCATCATAATTGCTCCTTTTATCTTAGCAAAAGTGTTACTCAGAGAAAAAGGAGTATAATGAATCCACTAATTGTGGTGATGTATGTAATTAGTGACTCTTGCACTAATTGTAGAAGAGTCAGAATGTTAATGAAGATTGAAGACTGCAGCTGTAGAAAATGAGCCGTTACTGTATCTTGCAACGTGCTGTAATACCTCATCCATACTGTTCAATGGCAGTGATTCGTTTGGGCTTTCATCTCTAGACGTCTGTATGTCCAGACATGTTCAGCCAAAAGACCAAAGCACTATAGGAAGTTACCATATACCATTTTATATCCATTTAGCCATATAGCCATTCTCGAAATGTGAATCAGATCAGTTTGAAGTATACTTTATTACTCTTCATTCCTCGGATACTGATTTAGACTCTTGTTCACTCATGCATAAGTGTAATGAACATGTTCACCTGTCTGGTCATTCATTAATTAATTAATTAATTAATGGGATCAATATATATTACAACCTTGCAACCTTCATCATTTTTGCTTATTTATGTTTTTGTCAAGCCAATGTTTAAAGTTTATCTTGACAGTCTTTTACCTCTGCCATTGTAAAATTGTTTATTGCGGTGGGATGAATTTTAATTTTAGTTCATGTAATATTAACTCTTAATTCCCCATATACTGATTTAGAGTTCACTCAAGCACAAGTAAACAACATGTCCGGCTGTTTGGCCATCCATTTATTTATACATTTTATGGGATTCAACCTTAAAAATGTTTACGTTTTATTAATTGTTTGTCAAATCAATATTTAAAGTTTATCTTGACAGTCTTTTACATTTTAAAATGAACGTTTTGAAATTAAAATAAAACTTTTTTTATAAAATTTGAATGAAATTCTGCAGTCCATTTGTTAGATCAATTCAAGTAGTTGGATCTGTCTCACAGTCTTGAACACAAAGCATTGGTGGACAATGAATTTCTGAGAACCGAGAAGGTTCTTTGGTCTGGAAAATGCAAACTGGAGCGATGAAGGTTTTGAAGTCTGTACAGAGATCCAGACTACCTGAAGCACGCAGGAGGTAGGATCATTGACATTGACTTTCTAAAGTCATTAGAGAAGATCCTGGCAGTTTGCAAGCAGAGGACCACTGAAGAGAAGATTCTGAAGTCTTGCAGAAGATTGGGGGGCAATAAGTTTGTGGTTACGGTTGCTGTGACAGTTTCCAAACTCCCCAAACTTGCTTCTTGCATAACTTCCTTGTTTCTCCTTAGAACCTAATTAAGCAACTTATAGTGCTTTAACATCTTACCGCAAGGTCTTGGCAACAGGTCAACAGCAGCATTTGCAACCTAGGTTTGCTGTATGTTAATGTAAACCCCCACCACAAAAGTAGTGTTATGTTTAAACAAAAAGCATCTTTTGTTGTCCACCAGCATGAACTCATCAGAATATAAATTTCCATGCGTTTTGTGAAAGGAGTCTTGTCAATTTGACTGCTGTTCACTACACAGCTATGTATGTTACCTCCTAGATCTTACAATTACATTATTTATATAATTTAGTTTACTGCCAAATTAACCCAGGTTTAAATTATTACTTGTAGTTTAAACTACTTAGAGTGGTATTTTATTTATTCCTAAAACATGCTTAATAATGTTAATAACAATAATTTATGTGGCCTCCCCATGACTCCCAAAAGCATACTATTAGCTCCAACAGATGGAATGTGTCCGGTTCTCCACATACCTAATGCAACATCAGCAGGCACCTAAAAAACGATTAGCCATGTGATACTTGCTATAAAACATGAGGTATTGAAATGGGAGTGAGTAGTGCATAAACTAGTGAGTGCGTCACTCTGTGTCATGTCATGGAAGTTTTTCCCAGCTGTTAGAGGTAGATGACCGCTGTAAGAGTATATTACCTTGTAATCAGAGGATCCAGCAGCAGTGATATCAATTTGTAATTCCCTTTAAATAATTGATGGGAATCTCATGCTACGATGTGCAGAGCGGATGGCCACGGTCAGATGGTTTCATTGTAGAAGTCTTTTGACCTGCATATTTGACAGTTTAGCATGCTGTGAAAATGGATTGCAATCACCCAGACATTTCTGTAAAGCATCACAGATTTGGTATTGTCATTGTATAACATATTGCATGTGTTTTCTAAACAATAGCAAGTAATTGCATTTTATTCTCAGTCAATGATTACAATATAACCAGACAGTAAATGGTGAAGACCGATGGCAAAACAATTTTCTCTTATTTAACGTACAATGCTATCTCGAGTGGTGCTGAAAAGCAATTTGCATGTAGTAAGGAAACT
The DNA here is from genome assembly GCF_023724105.1 of Carassius gibelio. NCBI lineage: Eukaryota > Metazoa > Chordata > Actinopteri > Cypriniformes > Cyprinidae > Carassius > Carassius gibelio. The sequence goes on along the minus strand of NC_068408.1, from coordinate 7,448,514 downwards.
GTAGGTTAATTTAAAGTGGATGCCCTGCTGTTTGTAGAAGAGAGAGAATGAATGGTAATTGTACATATTTACACTGACACAAACGTTCTCCAGTGGACCGTTTCTCTAGTGACAGCTCCTGCTGGAGACTGCAGCTACAGAGATAAGTTTCCACACAAGGCTATATTTAAGTTAAACTGTCATTTTTGGTTTCAGGTTTCCACTTTTCCAAATTATTCTCTCTGTTAGCATTACTTAAGTAAAAGCTGATCGTCATAGTTTCTACAACCACACACTTTGTTCTTTTAGACCCCATGAAATCCAGTTTTGAGTTTTGTGGCTTTAGCTTTGTGTCTGTTATCTTCCGTCTATTATCTAACTATGATTTCCTACTTGCATTTGCAAGTTGCATTGTGATATTTGCAATTTAGGGGAGTGCATTTAATAGAACACGCCCATCAATATAAGTGTCATAATTAATATCTTTGTTCCATTATGCTAGATGAGAAAATTTGTAATTTTATTAGTATGCTAGCATATAAACAAGCTTTACTGATTGGATAATGCATTCAGTGTTGGATTATTTCCAATATTTTCATGCTCGATGTGGACATTTATGCATGTCGGCTGTCTTTCAGACATGTTTCTCCAGTGTGCTTTTTCCCTTCATGAGATGATAGCTACAGCCTCACATTGCAGAATAACAAGCGTTATGCATGTTTTTCCTTTTCTTCCACCTCTCCATATCTTCTGAACTCTGTGTGTGCGGAAAAGGTGACACAAGGTCACCGTCCTCCTCCTCTGTAAGTCTCCTCACGCCTTTGCAAAGTCTGCGACTATGCAGGCAGAACAGCGATGAGCTTTTTCAAAAACCTCATGTCATGACGATCTCTTAACACTCAGTGCCGCCCAACTGGGCTATGTGGTCAGGCATCAGATTTTGGATTTACATAAAACCTCAAGGTCAATTCTATATACTGCTAACACTTCTTGTTTTTTGTTTTTTTTTCCAGCATTTGTCTTCGCACTGATGTTGCTAATAATGGGCGCCTTGTGGACCGTTCTGCATGTGCGTTGCTGTGTGTGTGTGTGTGTCCTGTCAGAGACAGACAGCAGGAGTATGAGACATACCAGTGGGATGTGGACCAGTTGGCAGTGCTTTTCATTGGCTCGCTGTGTTAGATTAGGCTGCACGCATGCCAGTGACCTCTCGATGGGCACCTGTAGGGTGAGGTTATTGGCCGGCAGACTCCTGATGCGTCTGCACCCCTCTCTGTCTGGACATGCAGTGGAGGATGGCCAGGAGATATTTAAGCATGTGTAAACGCTGGTTAATTTTATCTTGGTATGAGTGGAATGAAATTTGAAGTGTAATATTGAAGGAATATTTTGGGCTCGGTGCAAGTTAAACTCTGTCAACAGTGTATGTGGCATTAGTCTAGTTATATAAATTCTTCCATGCAAAATTTTTTTATTTACTTGAGCTGTAAAATTGTTCTAAGACTACATTTATTAACACTGGTGGTTACAGATTACAATAAATGGGACTACTGATTTAAGTAGTGTTTTCAATTACCATAACAATTTCTTTGGATGGAGTCTGCTTATATAAATAGTACTTGCTAATAGTAATGTCACAACTTTGTGCATATTTGAAAGTTGAAAGCCTGAATCTAGCTTTTTTAACATTTAGCTTTATTTTAACAATGTTATTTGTTTTGCAGTATATTTTTAACCTTGTTAGACTTCTCTTAAGTGAATATCATTTAAATGCACTCGTGTGTATGTATATGTGTATGTATTTATGTATGTGTATAGGCAAGGCAAGTTTATTTATATAGCACATTTCGTACACAATGGTAATTCAAAGTGCTTTACATAAAAGAAAGTCAAATAATCATGAAGAAAAATAATAACAAAAATAAAACAAGTAATTTTAAAACTTTTAAAATGATTAAAACATTTAAAAACAGTTAGAAAATGATGTATACATGTAAACATGTATGTAATTTTTATTTCATTGGATAAAAACATTTCAGCAGTCTAATTTTGACATTTTTAGACTTTCTTGCACTCTCAGCAATATTACGATGAAAATTACTTTCATATCTACAGTTGTTTCATTTTAGGATGTATTCTAGTGTTGGGTGATATGATAATTTTTCAAATCGTCATATCGTCAGCCCATGAGATCGACGATACATGATATCATGGGTGGATACGTGCATGGGTGGGGCAAGAGAGAGACTCTTTGTTCTTGTCATAGCATAACTATTTGGTGTTTTAAACCATGCAGGTGCGCATGATATTTACAAAGTTTCCTTTAAGATTCATATCAGCAGAACTTTTGCAGACTTTGAAAGCCTATGGAATCACCAATAATCAAAAAATATATACTTTCAAACATACTGATAAACTAACTTTAAATATAAAAATACTGTATTTAAAACCACTAGTTCATATATAGTCGGACGCAAGTGTCAATTTTCTGCATTTGCGCACGGAAGTTATCAGTCTGAATGTTCTGCAAAATCATTCAATATCGCATTCATTATCGAAGGCGATTCATCTGGGATAATGAACGTGATATTGCGTAGCTTGTCAGTGATCTACGGCTCTGTCTATTAAATGTCGCTCCATTTGAAAGCAGGTGATGGTGATTTATGCATATGCTAAGAACTATTTTGTTTCATAAAATGTATTTTATTTTTGCTGCATTGGATAAAAACACCCCAGCTGTCTTATCGGTGAAATATCTTATAGTGGAACTAATGCATTAAAGGTGTAGTAGGGAACTTTTGTAAAAAAAATATTTTTTCACATATTTATTAAACCTGTCATTATGTCCTGACAGTAGAATATGAGACAGATAATCTGTGAAAAAAATCAAGCTCCTCTGGCTCCTCCCAGTGGTCCTATTGCCATTTGCAGTTACAGACCGCTCCCTGCAAGAAACAACCAATCAGAGCTGCGGTCCGTAACTTTGTTTGTGTTCAAAATGTAGAAAAATGTATATAATAAGCGAGTACACCATGAATCCATTTTCCAAACCGTGTTTTTGGCTTGTCCTGAATCACTAGGGTGCACCTATGATAAGTGTTTATATTCTGACTATTTTAGATTGCTTCGGGGGAACCGCGGCGGAGTAACCCAGTACCTTTGTGATTCTTCATAGACTTAAACAGAGAGAAGTAGCTCCGGCTACGATGTTCTTCCGCAAGACGCAAGCAGTTCTGTTTATTAACCGCTAGAGCGTCAAAAGTTCCCTACCGCAGCTTTAAGCAGGAGACGGCATGTGTGTTTGCCAGCTTCAGCACCTAATTTGGTGGATATGACATTGTCTAAGACCTTCTCTATTTATATCCATGTTGGAATACCCTAAGCACATTCAGTTTTCCGGGCATCTATTCTTTGTTGTAAGAGGCACACACATGTGTCTGGTGTTTATGTCTCTGTCCTTCAGATTAGCATCTCAAACTTTCCTTTATTCCAGTTTCTATATTTGTGTATGAATTTGTATTAAATGGATGCTAGCAACTGGAGAAGAACACGTACTTTGTTTTACACTATGGGAATGAATGATTACCTATTCATATAACATGGTAACTTTAGCACTGCAAGATACTTATAAACAAAACAGTACTCCTAGCATATAACTGAGAAAACTGGTAATGTCTTATAAAACATTTACATGTTTTTCAGTGGTGGTAGTGAAACTGCAGTTTTTAGCAATCATCTCACTTTGCTGTGATATTTGCACCATAGTACATTATCCAAAAACAATCCTATGCCATTAGTATACATTGGCCTTAATTTTGCCCTTTAAATACATATCGGTGGGTTATATTTATATGCAGTTACTGGCATAGCTCTTCTCTGTGTTAGCATAATTTTCATTTTCCAGGTAAATAAAACACAGTCAGGCCGTATGGAGATTTCAAGAGTTGATGCTCTCACAGCGGGAGTTTACTCCTAGATTTATGCCCTTCACAGGTAGGCTGGCTTCAGTTAACTATTTGTGGTCTAACATTGCGGAACCCAGTGCAGTGACCTTGTCGTATGGCGCTATTATCTGAGCAATAGATCTGAGTGTGTAATATTAACCTATGGCAGCAGCCTGTGAAAGAGGAAGACAGAGACAAACGTCCTCACCCAAAGGAAAAGAATTGCTTGAGTCTCCGATGAGGAGAAACAGAGGGAAAAAGGAGAGAGAGGGAGGATGGATGGCCGCGACTAGGGACAGATGTGTCGAGTGATGATTTATCTGACTGTCTCAGCCTGTTCCCAGGATGCCTTGGTGTAGCAAGAGCCGCACTTGCATGGGATAAACACATTAAGCGCCCAGTTAATTAAAAGGGCCGCACAGGTGACCTGAGACCTTGAGGGTTTGATTCTGCTGGTTACGGACTAGATACAGTATGCAATCAGGATGTGTGTGTATGTTTGAAGGATGTGTGGTGAAATGGACTCTGTCTGTGATACTGTTGATGGGTAATTTAGGCCAAAGCATCTTGCTTAAAAGGAGGCTTGCTCAATGGCCATGATGCAGTCCGGGTTGACCCTAAAAATGTTAATTAATTTCACTGGTGTTTCTCAAATAGCTCCCAGTCTTTTTGACTCAAAGACCCCTATTGTCAGGCACAATGTTCTAAGCTACCCATATACACAAATTTGCTTGTTTTCAGACTTTTTTTATGAGTATTAAATTAACCACAGTTCATTTTGGGGGAAGTCGTGGCCTAATGGTTAGAGGGTTGGACTCCCAATCGAAGGGTTGTGGGTTCTAGTCTCGGGCCGGACGGAATTGTGGGTGGGGGGAGTACATGAACAGCTCTCTCTCCACCTTCAATACCACGACTTAGGTGCCCTTGAGCAAGGCATCCAACCCCTAACTGCTCCCCGGGCGCCGCAGCATAAATGGCTGCCCACTGCTCCGGGTGTGTGCTCACTGTGTGTGTGTGTTCACTGCTCTGTGTGTGTGCATTTCGGATGGGTTAAATGCAGAGCACAAATTCTGAGTATGGGTCACCATACTTGGCTGAATGTCACTTCACTTTTGTGATTCCATGTGTTAAAAGAACTGCATGTTCTTTAATAAAACAGTTGTCATTGAGGGGGCAATCATCAAACAGTTGTCATTACTTTGTTTTTAATATCAGTAATAATTTCTTATTTTAATGGCTTCAAGTCATCCTGTGTTTCCGTGTTTGCTTTGGTGCCTATTTGAGAACCACTTGTATATGATATTTAATTGTACATGCTCATTTCTAACTTGACACCCATTTACCAATTTAAAATGCAAGTAATGTACTTAAATGTAATGATTATTATTTTTTATTATTAAAAATAGTTTAGTAGACTCTTATTATTGGCCAGTAATTTTTGGCTTATTGTTGTTGCCCACAATATTAATATTGGTGCATCCCTTTTATTTATTTTTTTAAAGCTCTGATCTTCCATTTTCATTATACTGAAAAAGGTGCATTCTGAAGTAAAGTGCATTCTAAAAAAATAATATATTTGTGATCCATGGAAGAAAAAGGTTATATTGGTTTGGAACAACCCATGGGTTAGCTATCTCTTTAAAACACTAACTCAGAATGAAATGAGGCGCTGCTAAAAAGAACAACAATTTAAAGAGCAGCAATATTTATGCTTCTGCTGTCATGCACATTTGCTGACTGATGTTTGTACAGTATACAGTGAAGTTAATTGGATAGATGACTGCAAATTGCCTGATTAGCATTTAGTCTTCTTTCATTGAGCATTTGGACCTTCTTTGATTACAAACTGAAATAACAGTTGTCTCACTAGCCTGCTGTGACTCCACTGCCTGACCTTGTTTGTTCAAGTTTCCTGAGGCAGGAATCCTGGACCGAGCGCTTCAGTGGCACCAATCTTTGGTCTGCAGGTCAGTCCAGTTGCTGTCCTGTAAGGTCAAGGGGTAGAACGATGTGACCTCATTATGGTTTCTAGTGCTGACATGGGGTTTGAAGACTTTTGAATCCCATGCTTTCTGATGTCTACGGACATGTGTGGCGTCTGGGCATGCGGTGTTGGGCTGATGACGACCAAACAGGAGTCAGGACCCTTTTGCGAAAGGCAGGATTGGTGTAGACCATGGTTCGCTCTTTCCTTGAAATGTCTGTGAGGTCAATGAACAGAATTCAACACTTCAATGTGTTGACGTTTTTATCAAGTTGTAAAGTAGCCAGTATAGCCATTCATGCATGCCACTGTATTAGTATATTAAATGATATACTGTGGAAGAAATGTTGGATTGGATCTATTGGCTTTAGGCCTACTAGTTTGCTGGATTCTTTCATTCTCATACTTCACTGGTCCAATGCCAGTTTACATTTGTGCATTTGCGCTTCAAGCGGCATCCCACTGACTGGCGTGAGACGTTTCCCAGATGGTGTGTGTGCTCTGCTTTAATCTACCCTTCCCATCCGCTCGCTAAAGACCTGGAATACAATACATCCAGAGCTTTGAGAAAATCTCTAGTAATTTGAACTGAATCTGAATTCATAAAGTGTGGTCTTTCAGATGCACATTGGGCTTTGCAGTATGTCACTCATCTACATTTTTTTTTGTACAAAGTGCACTAAAGGGTTACGCTTTTTGTGAGAACCAATCTAACAAAAAGGGCACAACAGATCCACCTGTGAAATCTCTAAGAGCCATGACTGATTATGGCCTGCTTTAAGATTGGAAAGCGTTTTCAAAACTCTCACGTTCGTGCATGCACACATGTATTTCTACAAGCTTTCTTAGCTGTGTTATGCCATCATTGCACATACCATTGAGGTGATATGAATGCATGTAAACCAGGTTTACTAGTGCACCAAATTTGGATGTCCTGTAAATGTAAACTTTAAAAAAACATTTAACAATACATTTCTACTAATTTTAATATAATATTATAAAATTATTATTGAAATCTAATGTTTTTCATTTATAATGTTACAAAAGATTCTGTACAATTTTATTTTTATATTAAAAATGCTGTTCTTTTAAACTTTCTATATAAAAAATCCTGAAAGGTTTCTGTTTTCACAAAAATATTAAGCGGCACAACTGTTTTTAACATTTGAAAATTTGAAAACATTTGAATTATGAATCTTATAATCATATTTTGATCATGTGACACTGAAGAATGTTGTAATGGCTGATATATTATTATTATTATTATTATTATTATTATTATTCCATATTTTGTATCTGAAGATGTTGTGGTGACTTCTGCCAATGCTGTGAGGAATCATTCTCAAAGTCTTGGGGTTTTGGTGCAGGCAAATACATATGATTTATAATAGTTTACTGTGATTATGCTTGATCAGTTCATATTTTGACCAATAAAAATCGTCCACAATGTCTCTGGATGCTTTGTCATTTTTTGCTTATTTTAGAGGAACATTTTGTCCCAGAAGTATAGCTAAGCAGGGAAGAGGAGAGGAGAAAGGAAATTGAAATTTGCATAATGATGTTGGAACAAGTTGTTAACTCTGAGCTCTTAATTTAGATATCGTAATATCCTTCTTAAAACTGTCATTAGTACCCATTCTGGGTACGAACAAACAGTACGTATTGCTGTATTTTGAAAAGAGGTTATTTTGGTGCTTTAATCAAAAATTTGGCTCATTAATTTCTGTTTAGAGATCCTTCCTGTCTCATGGCCAGCACAGAAAAGGCTCACTCTTGCTGGTTCATCTCTCCACACCTATTTACCATTTGTATATTATGGTTGTGTTTTCAACCTTTCAGAGCTCTAAATCATCAGCACATTACAATCAAGGAAAGCTTGTACACAAGCTCCTTCTCACGTACCTCTAATTCTACACGCGTGTCCTTTTCTTTGGCTTGCCAAAGTGTGCTTCATTCACTCTTCCCAGAACCTATTCATGGAACCAGATCTCCATCCAGTGGCCATCAGTGGAACAGTTTTCCAGTCCGTCCTGAAGTAATCGGTGTAGAATGGATCAGAGGGTGACAAAAAACCATCCATATTGAGCCTGAGCACGTCAAACAAAACAGAGAGTGAAATGTTGGAGCTCCATTTTGGCCAGAGTGAGCTGAAGCTCTGCTCTTGACTGTCAGGCACCTCTTTATGCGTGTGGGCAATGGGCATAGTTAGATGTTTGGAGGGTTGAATAGTTGCATTGTGTGCCACTCAGAACAGGGTGAACGTTAAGCTGCGTTTGTAAGGCTGCCAGGCAGCTGTCAGCTTTAGCGCTAGCTAACTATATCTCTCTCCTTCTCTCCTTCTCTCCCTATACCCCCAGTAAACAACTGGAACAAATCCTGTTTTATTGAAGTTTTGCAATGTGCAAGTACTGTGTTAAAAAATGTTTACGTGTTTTTTATTTATTTTTTTGCACGAAAATATAGTAATTTAGTTAAAGCCTTTTTTGTTGCAGTGTCTTTAAACGACCACTGTTCTGATTGTGAACTACGCCGGTACTTGAAGCCAACTGTTTATCAGAACCACCTAAGTTGCTGAATAATGAGTAGGAATTGATATGTAAATGTTAATGCATTCGTGATGTCACACCCGTTATAATAACATTTTTATTAATTTTCTTTTGCATTGTGGCACTGAGCTGCCTTGTTTTTTACTGCATGCATAAGCAGCATCCCAACCAATTTGGAACCTCATTAGTGAAAGATTTGGAAGCTCTAAACATGCAGCATCATTAGTAGCGTAAGCGTGTTGAGTTGAGTTAAATATTCAATTTTAAATGTACTGTTGATTTTACTTTTAACAATATTTCTTGTATTTAGTGAATTTACTATTATTTTATCTCCGTGTGAGAAGAAAGCAAAGTGAAAAACATTGACACACACACAGTAGTGGAGTCCCAAAACTCTGATTACGAATGTTATGTATGTTTCATCCAACACAGAAAAGTATAGTTAAATAATCACTGCTTTATGTGTGTTTTTGTGCATATTAAAGTATCTCACAGATAGCTTAGTAACATTCTAGTGTCATACTAGGGAGACAATACGTCCTGCCATGAGATTTCTAGATTGTATAAAATGTTCAGGTTTTGGCTTTTTTTCCTGTTCTTTTCATACTCGCTGAAGGTAATGACTGAAAAGTACTTTGACCTATAACATATAATATATGCAATAGCATGTAATCAACCAGTCGTGGCATGCAAGGAGGTGGAATCAACAGAGAACGGTCGAACCAATGCAAACCGTAGAGAGCATGTCAGTAGAAAAACAAAGCCAAAACCCAGGCATTTTAGGTAGTTTGTAAATTCTAGCCAGGACATTTGCAGGAAAAATAGGACATTTGGTGACTCTATAGGAATACATTATCGGTTCAAGTCACTATAGCTCTTTTTCTCTGTATACCTGTACTATCTTTTCTTATATAAACACATCCAAGTGAGACGATTATTTAAAAGGAGATAATGAAGGCCAGGACTCGAACAGCTGTTGAAGGCAGATGTGAATGTTATCCTTGCAGTGTTTGTAAGAAAGACAGACTGAATGTCTGACATACATGACCAGAGAGAAATTTAACTGGAAGATGATGTTGTGACATTTTAATTAAAGTTACAAGGTCAAATTTCTTTTTAATGAATAATATGTATATTGTGATTGATTCTGTCCACTGATTGATGGATCCATCCATGATTTTTCTGAAGTGTGAATGTTTATTGACAGACGATTGTGTTATTGGATTAACCAATGAATTCAGTTGTGAATTGATGAAGAAAAATTGCCTCACTGATAATTGTTCTATATTAGTGTTGGTACTGTAGTGCGTTAAGATGTGTCTTGTAATCTGAAGGCTGCCAGTTCAGTTTGAATGCTAAACATGTTTTTTTTTTTTTTTTGTGTGTGTGGTTCATGAACTAAAGCAGCGCTGTTAACATCACTGTGCCAGGAGCAAGTCACTTCTCCTCAGGTTGCTCCAGGGGGACTGAACCCTCCAGTCACTTTAGATAAGAAGGTGTCTGCTAAAACACTTAACTGTGTTGGACATAACAAGATCTTATTTGACTGTAATTCTGCGTTTCAGAGAAGAGCACATTCAGAGCACAAATCAGAACTAAATCATCTGCTCGCCTTGTCAAAAATCGCACTACCCCAAAGGTGTGCTCACAGCACAGCTCAAATGTTCTCTGGGAAGAAATATCTGCAGAAGTGGGGAAAGACGACATTTCAGAATTAATCTTAATTACAGAATTAATTAGCTATGTTTGCCTGCTGCTGGTAGACAGTTGAGGTAATCGCAAGTGTCAGGCAATAATGAATGTTGAGATGGGAAAGGTTAGCGTCTTGTATCCTGGTTTGACCGAGAGGCTGATCAAAGGCATGTGTTGGGAACGTCTCACTCTTGCCGGCTTTTCATCAGTCAAAGGCCAGACATCAGTCGCATCAGTTCCAGATAGGGAGGATGCCATGGCAACTGCTGGGATGCTGTGAGGTGATGCTTTATTCTTTGCTCATATATGTCTATGTCCGTATCAGCTGCATTATTTTGAGTTATATAAGGGGCTTTGTATGTGTGTGTGGGTGTGTGCCAATGTGTGATCTTATATACCTCAAAATGTCTGTAGAATCCTATTGGAAATTCTATCCTAATATAAATTTTCTTATATTAAAAAGCTTATTTCCTAACAGTACTGTTGAGATTCCTAATAGGATAAAAACCCTTGTTGGATATCAAAATGAATATAAAGGAAAATCTTTCAGCGGTTTTAAATCTGCAGCAGCTCCCAGAACAATTTCCTTTGACTGTCCCATGGCGGGACCTTGTTGAAGTTTCTTGTGTTCCATTACCAAAAGGGTTCTGATAAAGATCGCGCAATATCCAATAAGACTATAAGAAGTAAACAATAAGGACCATAAAATCTTGTAGGAATTGATATTTTATCCAGTAGGATTTAGTTTAATTTTTACAAGATTCTTACTTGATTCCTTTGAAATTGGTTCTAAATTATGATATCAGTTCCAGTTGGAATGCTGTGTGCATTCCTTTGCATTTGTGAGAGACATCCTCTTTTTTTTAGGTGTATGATATATTCTATGCAAGCTATATTGTCTGTGTCCAGTATTTGATTTCTTACCATGATAATGAACTATAGATTCCACACAAATTCTACATAATTACTTAATATTACAAATTACAACTGGATTTATATTGCAAATTATAAAATATAGTTACATGATGTAAAACAGTAATATTATGAAATATTATTACATTTTCAAATAACTTTTTAAGGTTTTATTAACTTAAAAATGAACTACTTTTTTATATAAAAAAACCCACAATTACCTAATTTGTATTGTATTATATGTATAATATAAACTAGATTGCATATATTTACTTTATTATCTTTTTATTTATTTATTTATTTTATTTTATTCATTTATTCATTTATTCATTCATTCTTAAATATAAAATTGAGTTATGGTAAAAATATTATTATTACAATTAAAAGAAAACATGATAAACAGATAAATTGTTATTATATATTTAAATGTGTAGTTTATTCCAAAGGGTAAAAGCTAAATGTATTTTATCTAAGTTTTTTTTGTGTGTGCACGTGTGTACCTTTTATAGTTATAGTTTAACAATAAAAAATATATAATTAAGATCATATCAATACACTCTCTGAACAAAAACGGTGCTAAATAGCTCTAAAAGTGTTTAAGTGGCTCGTAATCATAGGGATACCACTTTAAGTGCTATATAGCATCTATGTTTAAGGTGTTTTACAACACCTTTATCAAATGGTGCTGTGTAACTGGTATTTATTATGGCCCTTGTAGTATTTTTTTCTCAGTGGTTCTTCTCTAGGTTGTCCTGTGTCTTTCCATATACATTTGGTTTGAAGAAACATTTGTTTTGGACACAATGTGTACCATATATATCAAACGTATAATCTGTTGTGGGGGTCAGTCTGACTATGTCTGCAGCTAAGACAGATGAGAGTTAATGGGCAGCACACACAAGCGCTTGTGCTCCTCCAGAATGACTCACAGTGACACCAGTGGTGGAGCACAGGATCAATTGGCACAAAAGAGACTTCATTTCGTCAGACATTACCTGTAGTCATGGAGACAAGACACTGGCTAGTGGCTGTCATGTCCTGTAGTGTTGGTTTCATGGATGTATGGCATTCAATTTGAGCACTGCAAAAATATAATTTTCCTTGACCAAGAATGTAAAGGCAGGTCTCTTCAATGGTGTCTTTATACAAACACACTCTCAAAATATGGTCGGTAGGTTAGCTGTAATGAGTGATAAGTGCTAAACTGCGTGAGCTTTTATTGTTAGCTGCTTGTTGTGCAGATTTTTAATTACACCAATTACAGAGAAGCCACTTTATTTCCAGGACGTTCTGAGCTTGACTATGAGTGGAAAAAGAGAGTGCCGAAAAAGCGACTACATGGAAATATAATGAAGTAAACAGGCCATTACTCTTTCCTGGTAGTTCTTCAGTTCTGCTCCTAAACCTAGTGAACTGCCTACATATAAATACGACTGTATTTATGGCATCATACGTGTTCAAGAAGTCTTTAGGTAGAAAAGAAAACATTGTTTCCATCATACTTTGTTGTGCCCACTTTTGAAAGCTGCATACACTTTAACGGCATTCTGTTAATGTAGTCTCATGGCTGCTCATTAACATAAGCTTTGTTGAATTGTTAACAGTTGCTGTTGTTATCAGAAATTGCAGACTCATTGAAAATAAGTTACTTCTGGATGCCTTGTCAAGGCAAATGCCTGTTACTGTAAACATCTCTTTATACAGTACAGACAAAAGTTTGGACACACCTTCTAATTCAAAGAGTTTTCTTTATTTTCATGACTATAAAAATTGCAGAGTCACACTGAAGGCATCAAAACTATGAATAAACACATTTGGAATTATATATGGAATTATATACATAACAAAAAAGTGTGAAACGACTGAAAATGTCATATTGTAGGTTCTTCAAAGTAGCCACCTTTTGCTTTGATTACTGCTTTGCACACTCTTGGCATTCTCTTGATAAGCTTCAAGAGGTAGTCACCTGAAATGGTCTTCCAACAGTCTTGAAGGAGTTCCCCGAGAGATGCTTAGCACTTGTTGGCCCTTTTGCCTTCTGTCTGCGGTCCAGCTCACCTGGTCTGTACTGTATGCAGAGAAGGTGAAAATGCACTGCAATAAGTACACTCTCAGAAAAGGTTAAAAAAAAGCTGTCACTGGGGCATTACTTTTTTAAAGGAACTAATAGGTGCCGTTAAGGTACAAATATGTACTCTTTACTTACTCTTGATATGTAATTTTGTAGTAATGATATGCATGATATGCACCCCCCCCCCCCCCCAGAATAGCACAATACAGAAGTGAATCTACTTCATCTCATTATATTGTATCCTGACCCCGATATACCATCCTGTATACTGTCCCTAAAGAGCTAGTATAACTGTATAATATCAAAAATGCACTCTCAAAAAATAAAAAGAGACTGTGTAATGCTGAACAACCAAACGTTTTATTAACATAAATGATGTACATTAGTATTTACACTAACAAAAAATACTCTGCCACAAGGAAACAAATCTAAATAAATAAATATAATAACCCTTTTCTATTATAAACACTATTTACCCTCCAGTACACTCACGTTTATGTTGACTGTAAGATTCCAAGTCAAGGTACAGGATCATTGACATTCAGTTACTTGCTAACGTAGCATTCTATCATCCTGGGTAACACATACTATCACCATTTAATACTATTTTCCACAGCACAATAAAACTGAATTATTATTTTTTTTTACTGGCCTTTGTATGTGGCACAGAGGCAGCCCTGGTAACTTACCATCGGCAGTTGTCAACATGTGCACGTGCGCACACACACACCACCCGCTCCCTGCTAGTGCAAGCACAAAAGTAGTCCCGGCCTGCGCGTGTAGCCTGTCAAATACCCCGCCGCCAATCAAATTACAGCGTTTCTTGTACTGTTGTCATGGCCGTTAGAGTCGATCCAAATAGCAGTGCAAAGATACAAATAGCAGTTCAAAGGAGTTGCTAAATATTGGTGGGGACAAATTTGTCATCTCAAAATATTGATAGGGACTAGTACCTAGCGTCCCCCCCTAAACCTACGCCCATGCAACAAACAAATAAAAATTTTGATTAAAAAAAATAGTTAAAAAGATATTTAAAAAAGTTTCAGACTTTAAAATACATTTTCTTTTTTAAAAAAAGAAGCTTTATTTATGATCAGTGTTGAAAATAGATCTATTGCTTATTTTGTGGAAACCGCAAATTTCAGGATTCTTTGAATGGAAAAATTTAATCTAAATGTCTTTAGTGTCAGTTATGATATTTATAATTTGTACATATTTACGTATGTATTTTTATGCTGCTTAGGTTTTGTAGACTCCTACAGTATGTTTTGGAACAGGGTTATCAAATCTATTACATCATACGAAATGGAAAAAGGGACTAAAGTTAGTTTGTCGATTAATCAGAAAAATGTTTTTAGAAATATGCAGTGCGGGGGTAAAAGAGACTTCCTTCCCAAGCTTGCTATAACAGCTCATGGGAAAATTTGATATATATATGTGTATAGAGGATTAGACGCTTTAATGACAGACATTACAGGGTCTCTCTGGCTTATCATCTGACCTCTTCTTGGTAGGAGAGTGTGTGTTCACTGCAGATTACTGGAGCTTTTGAAATGCTAGATCTGCCTTTTTGTCCGTCATTCTCTCCTCCTTGCCCCCCATACGTCCCCTTAACATGTTTTCTGTAATCCATGGCACCTGACCCACGTGGAGTCTCAGTGAGACTGTTGACATTTCAGATCAGGATTAGAGCGCTGCTTTAAAGATTACCCAGGTTGATGTTTGTTTGCTTTGCTCCTGGCGAGACAGAAGTGTGTTAGATGTAAGCAACCCATTTCATCTTCCGTGTACTCCGTCCAGCGAGTACGCTGGCATTCTCCAGATCCGTCTGTGTGGGGCACAGTTCAAATGAAAGATTAAAGCATGCAGTAAAACCGTCAGATAAGGCTTTGCAAGCTTCTGTCCTGAATGTGGAGATCTCTCGTGTTGGGTTCTATTAGCATTTCTGTAACATCTGAATTCCTCCACTGAATGGTGAACCCTTTGCTGATAAATAGAGGCTTGAATCTTCTGTACCACAGCAACAGGAATGCTATTTTAGCTTCGAGTTAGAGCTTGAAATCTCAATTCAATTTAATGAGAAGCTTCACAATAATACAAACGCAATAAATAGATGTCTTTTTCATACAACAAGATCAGTGTAGTCTAAATCTTGAACAAATTACTCATAAGAGGTGGTTGTTCGTGAAGCGGTCAAGAACTGAGAAATCAAAAGTCCTTTGATCTTTTGACATATGAGGTCATTGTGCTTCAAAATCATTCTGTAAGTTTCAGAACTCAAAACTTTCTCGTTAGTCTAAAAACAACTTGTATTGAAGCCAATCTCCCAAAACAACAGCTTGTAAAGCTGAACACATAATAAAATAAAAAGCAAAAATTACAAATAAGTCTGTAAGGAATGACTATACAAATTGACAATTGTATGGCAGGTATATTACAAAAAGCAGTTATGTATGTACAGGTATATTATGTGCAAAATATAAGTGTACACTAAGTATGTGAGATAAAGAAGTGTATGCGTTTATAAATATTAATAGTGTAGTGTACTGTGTTCCACAGTCATTATCAATTGTTCATTAGATGGATTGCTTGAGGGAAGAAACTGTTCCTGTGTCTGGTCGTTCTGGTGCTCAGTGCTCTGTAGTGTCGACCAGATGGCAACAGTTCAAAGAGTGAGTGTGCTGGATGTGAGGGTGATTTTACTGGCCCCTTTTGCTCACTCTGGATAAGTACAGTTCTTGAATAAAAGGGAGGGTTGTACCGATGATTCGCTAAGCAGTTCGGACTACCCTCTGTAGTCTTCTGAGGTCAGATTTATAAGCTGAGCTTAACCAGACAGTTACTGAAGTGCAGTTGATGCATTCACTGATGATAGAGAAAAACTGTTTCAGCAGCTCCTGTGGTTAAACTTCCGCAGCTGGTGAAGGAAGTACAATCTCTTCTGGGCCTTTTTCACAATGGCGTCAATGAGAATGTCCCACTTCAGGTCCTGAAAGATAGTGGTGCCCAGGAATCTGAATGACTCCCCTGCAGTCACAGTGCTGTTCATGATTGTGAGAGAGCAGGGGGGTTTCTCCTGAAGTCCACGATCATCGCCACAGTTTTGAGCGTGTTAACCTCCAGGTTGTTGAGAGTGCACCAGACAGCCAGCTCTTTAACCTCCTGTCTATAAGCAGACTCTTCACCGTCCTGAATGAGGCCGATGAGTGTGGTGTCGTCTGCAAACTTCAGGAGCTTGACAGAGGGGTCCTTAGACGTGCAATCATTAGTGTACAGGGATAAGAGCAGTGGGGATAGAACACAGCCCTGGGGAGCTCCGGTGCTGATTGTACGGGTGCTGGATGTGAGTTTGCCCAGCCTCACTAGCAAAAATGTCACTACACACAAGTGTGAATAACTTTTCATTACCTTATCACTATTGCTTTGTCTGTTATTACCGACTGTTTGATATGTACTGGGTATCTATGCATTTTTAATTTAAATGACAACAGCATCCATTCATGAAGGATGTAGGCTGTCAAACATACACAACTATTATCCAATCATAGCAGTGGGCTTTTACTTCTACAATAGACACGCCTATTCAAACAGAGCGTTCATTGAAGGGGATCAAAACAGTGGCGTAGCCACGGGTGTGCCAGGGTGTGCCTGTGCCACCACAGTGGCAGCTGGCACACCTAAAAATAGATGCAGAATTATTTTTTATAGTCTCAATAAAAAAAATTTACTAAACTTGGGCTATTGTTATTTAGTAAGAATATATATATATATATTTTTTTTTTTTTTTTTTTTTTTAATCAACCCTTTCACGTGTAAATTACCAATTTTTTAACTGACCCCTTGTTTCCATGGCGACGCATCATGATTGTCACTTGACACAACGCAGCCACTAACAGATGTATCGGTATTCGTTTTATTTAGTTTTTCACTTTTCATTTACGTTTTCACTTGCTTACCATGTGAACTATCTGATATTCAGATTCTTCGTTTAAAAACCTTTATAAATTATCTTGATCTATAACGAGATGAGCACTGCAGTTCAGAGTCCTGTCAGCCGGATTTAACACAGAGCACTTGAGCAGTTTCTCACGAAATACATGAAATTAAGTGGCTGTTGAACTGGATGAAGAATAGAGTAAACTTTATTGTTCTGTTATGTGTGTCGATATATGAATAAAACATGTCTGCAAATTACATTTGATTAGTTTTTGCTGCTTCCATGGACATCAGTGTGTATTTTATAAACTACCAATGTATTGTTTTGCTAGTGATTATGTATATTTAAATGTATGAAACCTAAAATAAACATTATGTGGTTGAAAACACTGCATATTAATTGTGATATATGACAAGCGCTGAGCGCGTCCGTCTCTGGCTCAGTGCCAGCCAACGCGCGAAAGCTGTTTGAATCAGTGTTGCCAGATTGGAAATGTCCAAGAATCGTACCAGAAGTTCAAAATGATTGCATTTGGAAGAAAATGATCGTACACGAGTCAAAAGAGTTATTAATCTATTTTAAACCAACAACATTTTGACACAACCTGCAAATTACCACAATAGATAACAAAGCGTAGGCCATTGTTGGACCGAAGCAGTGAGACAAAATACTATCCCATTATTTTCGGTGACTGTCTGCGTTGCGGCACATATTAAAACATATTAAAATGATTTTTAAAACTTGCTTTGTTTCTTCAATTGAATAAGGAATTTAGCTGTTGCTGCGTGTTGCAGTCTGAGCCGCTGTCACCGGAAGACTGCGTGTTGCCAGATGTTGAAGGGGTTCTTGCTATCCGCAACTAATGCTCGTTGGCTTTAAAGCAGGGCACTCTCCTGCATTCTTAACACACCCTCAGGTGCACACGAACGCATTTAGAGTGTCTGTACTGAGCCGATTTCGTGTATGTACAAATAAAGAAGCCCTATGACTGTAACTACCATCATTTAAATTTTCATAAAATTCTGAAATTATCGTACATTACGGGATTTTTTTCATTATTGATCGTACATCGTACAGAGGTAAAAATTATCGTATAAATACTATATTTATCGTACGTCTGGCAACACTGGTTTGAATCTGCCAGTTCTGTGATGCCACTGAACATTCTAAATCATACTCTCAGGGGCACAGAAATAAGAATCCAATATATGGTGCAATAATGCTAAAAATTTTAAAATGCAATTTACATTTTAAATTATTTTTGTTAAAATATATCTGCCGACATTGGGACTGCTAACCAATCAGCAAACAGCAGCTGACTGTGACCCCAGCAGTCTATGATATAAACCGATAATTTTGATTGCACATTGCTAGCTAGCAAGCAATATGTTGCAGAGTTCCTTTCTTAATTTTTTTTTTTTAGCAAAAAACCTTGGCTTGTTGAACAGCAATGGACACAAGGCCTTGACGTTGAACCTGATGAGGATGTTGCCGGATTGGAAATGTCCATGTATCGTACCAAATGTTCAAAATTATCGTATTTGGAAGAAAATTATTACATTTAACAATTAACTACATTCTGACACGACCTGCAAATTACCACTAGGAGTATGGTTGGACGGAAGCAGTGCGACAAAAATACTATCCCATAATTTTGCTCAGTAGTCTGACAATAAATGTGGCACACCCAGATTTTCTCTTTTCTGGCTACGCTACTGGATCAAAACAGGACAGAAAATTGCCTATTACTTCTAAATTGTTTTAGATGTAAAAACCTTGAAAATGGACCTCAGAGAACAGTTATAAAAAAAACAAAAAAAACAAAGGCAGTTCATGACCCCTTTAATGAGTCTTCGTTGAACTCAGTAGTTATCATTTGAACAAGCCTACAGTAACTAAATTTAAAATTCAATTTATTTCTGTGATGGCAAAATCATTACTCCAGTCTTCAGTGTCACGCAATCCTTCAAAAGTCATTCTAATATGCTGATATGTTGCTCTAGAAACATTTCTCATCTATGTTGAAAACGTCTGTTTGTTTTTTTTAAATCCATGATGCCATTTTTTCAGAATTCTTGGAATATGGTTTAAAATAGCATTATTTAAATGAGAAATCTTTTGTAACATTATAAATGTATTTGCTGTCACTTTTGATCAGTTTAATGCTTCCTTTCTGAATAAAAGTACATTTATTTCAAAAAAAACAAAACAATTATTCTGTACCACAACTTTTATATGGTGGTGTAATGTACTAGAATTGCAACCAGATTTGTTTATCTCATATGATTCCCATCGACTCCTTGTGTACACAAAGATCTTGTTGAGAATGTGTGATGCAAGTATAAACTGATATTTTCATAGGATTACAGAGTTTACAGTTGTCATTAAAGTTCTTCCAGATTCTGCAATTGGATTAATTTATTTGAATTGGAAATCTATGTAAACGAGCATTAATCACATTGTATCTTTCTCACTATCTCCATCTCTCTTTCTCTCTCTCTCTCTCTCTCTCTCTCTCACACACACACACACACACACACACACACACACACACACACACACCTTCCACATCCCCCACATCTGTTTGCTCTTTAATGTATATTTGTGACCTAAACTTGGCCCTCGCAAGAACTCAAATAATAATCAAGGCCTCGGATGTTGTGAAATTTACAGGACACTCTGTGTTGCATAGCAACAGGCAGTGCAACACTGAGTGAGAGAGAGGTGATGCTGTGTGTGAGTGATCCGAGCTCTGTGTGAAAGGCTGAAGTGTCACAGAATTGATCTCTTTCATTCGGTCATGCAGAAATGCCCTTATCTGACCAGGTCAGCCAACAACCACAGGCTTTTATTTATTTTTTAATTTATATTTATGAGCAGTTTTATCTTTCAGCATTCTATGGCAATTCCCATAGCTGTTGTTGTAGCCATTTTTCAGAATCTTATCAAATGTATCCATCAACAGCTCAAACTTAACTTTGTCCGTCCATAGTAATGTTCTGGCATTGAATCTGTACGTTTTGTTTTGTTTGTTTGTTTTTTGCCCAATTGAATGGTTTTCTTCTTTTCCAGAGTCAGATTTGGTTTCTCTTTGATACTCTGTCTAAAGACCAGTGGCATCTTAGAGACTTTTCTGTTTCAGATAAAGCTAATGTTTGGTTTGCTCTTTTCAGAGAAGCTTCTAGCTGAGCACCAGCAAGGCATCTGCTTCTCAAACTAGATGCTCTGATGTACTCGTGTTGTTGTGCATCTGGGCATTCCACGTCTCTCTCTCTCAGTCTTGGTTAGATCCAGTTTTTCTTTTGTCAAAACAGTAGTGTGTGGAATGGCCTTTCATCTCTCAGAAGAACAACAGAGCAATGCATTTCCAGGAAAAAATGGGTTTGTGTGTGGCCAGAATTTAACTTAAAAGTATGAAGTGACTTGCAAAAATGCTTGGAAGTGTACTCCATACTACCTACGGGCTAAACTGAAGGTTTCACACTTCAGCGACTGTACCAGATCATTATAAGGATTGGAGTGGAGTATTGGCTGCTTAAAATGGGCCTTTTACATTTTACTTCTATATTATAGAATATTAAATTATTCATTTTGATTTGTAAAATGTTAAATTAAAATTGTTTAAATTTATAATATTTATTTGTAATTTAAAACAGAATATATTTTTTTTATATTTACAAATAAAAATTATATTTCAATTCACAGTAAAATGAATTTACAAAAAAAAATTGTTAGTATTACTTTTATTACTTTTATAAGTAACCTTCATCCTAAAATTGTGATTAGTGAGGGTTGTAGAGGTAAGCCCCAATTTCAGACCATATCATTATTTCGATATGCCATGTTTACAGCGTCTGCTTAAGTGCATTATAAAAAATTGTTTAACATTCAGCATCCACGGTATTGTTGTAATTTACATATTTTGACTCCCATTTAACACTTTATTCTCAATCTGTTTTGGCATACCTTACAGCCCCCAAGATATTAGTATTCACATAAGAGCTTAATATATTTTAGGGGCATAAGGAAGATGATAAGAAAATTCATTATTCATCATCAGTTTAGTTTAATAGGATTGTGAAATATTTATATTTTTTTCATATAACTTTAGTTGTCTTGTGTTTTTCAGACACCACAGACTGAAACGGGAACAAACTGTCAATTTACCCATTTCGCAGACTCTACGCAATGTTAACGTATCATTACTGCGGATAACAACCTGCTTGATATACATTTTTCTGTGCAGCATAATCAGATGATGGATTTCAACTTTCAGAGCCATGAGAAATGCATTCCCTTTAATATTTCCCCACATTCTCCATGTATAATAATGTCTCACTTAGCGAAAAAAAATAATAATTACAATGGCATTACTGAACTACTTTAGCTAGTAATTTATATTTTACAAATAAAATATGCGGTAGCTATAAATTAGGAGTCATTGAGGTTGTTCTTATTACTTTAAGTTGGATTGTAATGAATTAGTGTTAAGTAACTCGTTTTTACTTTTTACTGTTGATGCTACAGACATGAACGGTACTTTCAAATTGTTTGTTGAATCAAAGGCAACAGATAATGTGGTGAGAAGACTGAATGGAAAAGCCTGCTTAATTGGTTTGGTTCTGGTTTCTAGCAGGTCCAAACTGGATATTATCATTGATTGGTCGACCACCCACCATCTTCCAAAAACCAGCTATAACCAGCTTTTATATTTCAAATCATGAAAGAGGGACTTAAACAGTATAAAGTCATAGATTCTTATAGGGTCAGACAGTAAACATCCTCCTAGAATCACCTAAGCAACTATCCACAAGCATCCAGCCTAGAATAAGGCCATAGGGTTGATTCACAAAAATCTTCAGAAGAAATTAAGAAATTTCTACGTCTTCCTCTTGAAAAATATTTGAAAATTTTTATTGTTTTCTTAAGAACAAAATAATGGGTTTTGGTTATCTGATGCCAGACTCTAAAAACTAAGTGGAAAACTTGATAAAAAAGTCGCCTTTTCGCACTCCCTGCAAATTACTTAAATAATCATTAATATGTATTATATGTATCTAGTGTTATGTTGTAAAGCTTAATATTTGAATCAACAGAATAAATACCTTTGGGGATTTTACACAAGCTGGTGGTAATTTGAAAAAGTTATTTACAGTGATTTTTTTTTTTTTTTTTTTTTTTTTTGGGAAGACTCTTTTTAATGATTTGAATTCTTGCAATCTTACGAGGGGTAAAAAATTGTTTTTTCTGAAATAAGAACAGCAGTTAATTATTTTATTCTTGAGAATGTTCTTAGAATCTTGCCCAAGGACATCAAGAAGGGGGGAAAAAAAACATCTCAGATAATGTCCTACACAAGTATCTGCTAATATTCTTTTTGTTTTTCATTAGGGTTAATGTTCCCTTTTTGCTCTGAAATAACCAGCAAATAAATACAGACATCCATTCAAACAGGGACTGATGATGACAGTGGTTTATTCATCGGGAGTTCTTTTTATTAAACACTGGCAAACTCGACATCACTGTATCACAGAGAATCTTAATGAACAGTTCTGAGGAGTCACTGGCTTTTGTGTGCAGTGATCTCAAAAACACTCCCCACACAGACAAAAAAAAGACGAAAAAACAGTCTGGTCCTCCACCTTCCCCTGCTGAATTCTTAATAATGGTGTACATATTGCTGAAATTGCACCCTGCGCTTGTATATATAACGTCTCCATAAAATTAATTTAGTAAAGACGACGCAGCCATCAAAGAAACGTCCGGCTTATTCATCAGGGGACAATGTGGAAACTAATTTCCCTGAGGTTGCCACACTGGCTGTCTTTGTGTCAGTTTTTCCGATATGCTTGTGTCATCACTGCGCACACAAAATTAAACCGGTGACTGGCAGTTTTGACGGCTTTCATTGAGCCCACCTCGTGCACTTTGCCTTTTCGTGTGTTTCAAGCATACGAATTGAAGGCGCTTATTATATTTGTGAATAGTCCATTATGTCCAGGCGAGCATTCGGGGCCGTGCTCAGGGGCCCGTTCTGTTTGTCACACAGGGCCTGTTTTGATTGATGGCCGTGGTTTGTCACAGCTGGAAAGAAGGTGGAAGACTTGGGTGGTAAAAAGAAAGCGATGCACCACACAGAGCTCTGCAATTAAGCTGTTTTCGTTCTGTTAATTAAAAGCAAATTAGTCTCCGCAACAAGAGGAGCTGTCTTCTCCTAATTGCCAACCAGCATTGCCAGGCATGAACCTGTTGTTGAAACGTTCTGTCTTTTCTTACACGTTCATTTTCATTTTTGCAGGGTCGACGGGGGAAGACAGGAGAACCAGGGACTCCAGGACCTCCGGTAAGAATTACAGTTTATAGTATGTGTAACATTTGACAAGAAAATTACCAAAAGTGAAACCTGGTCGCTTTGAAAAGCTGAATGGCCTTTTCCAACCAATCATGATCTTGGGAGTGCAACAGGAGAAGAAAATGGAAATTTATTCAAAATATATTCTCAGTAATCCAACATTGTTATTATTTTTCAGTTTAACAGTTTTTAAGGGAATTTGCAAAGACCCCACAAAGTATTTCTATATAAAAGTGTGCATTTGCTTTATTCCCACCTGCCTGATTTGATATCTTATTATATACAGTAATACAATGAAATTCAAAAATAGTTTCTAGTGTCCAATTACTCTTTAGAGGCTCTGCATCTTGTTTTAGACGTATTTTGATATTTTTACAGCTCAGGAATTGATTTGATCCGCATTAGCAAATAATAAACGAAGTGGATTGGTTCTGAGGATTTAGTTGTATTAAATTAGTGCAGAAAATCCCTATTAAATAAATCAAAAAATAAATAACTTCAAGTTTGATACCAGATATTTGATGTATATGAGCATTAATATCAAGCCCACACAGAATGTGTTGCCGCAAAGCTCTGCAGAAATCTCCACATATTTCTATGCCTGTCATTCAAAAAGTTTTCAACCCTTAGTGTTTTTTTCATAAGTTTATTTCAGCTACTTACAAGTGTAGAAACACCATTTTACCATATTTAAATCCATGCTCCAGCATTCTGCAAATTTCTCCTATCACTTGAAATGTAAAGTCTAGATGGCCAAAAGTATTTCAAGTTTAGAAATGTTTTTGTTCCCAAATACTGTTTAAAATGGTTCATTTTAATAAAATGGAATTAGAATATAAATAAATGTTAAATTGATATAAATACATGTAGGTTTTGAAATGCAGCTCATTTTTACCATTTAGTTTATATCATTTCTCATTTCCTTCCCCTGCTATTCGTTTCAGATTCAGAAAGCATAACTGTTGTCATAAATCTGCTTCAAAAGCAAACCAAATTTGTCATTGTGCATAATGGACAGATACCTGCTGCTATATTAATCCCCTCCAGATGAGTTTTCTTGGTTTATGCATTGGTTCAATTGAAATCTCCATCACATGCGCTGTTTAGCTCAACGTTTCAAATTACGATTTCAAGCAGCCCAGAGGGCCATATTAAGAGCAGTCCCATGCATAAGTGTTATTGAAGATCCTAATGAGACTCTCAAAGGGGCCCTATTTTACTGCTTGAATAATAGTCATCTCTTCAAAGCCGTGGCATCAGTATGGAAATGTCTGTGACATAAAAATCACACACACACACACACAATTTTCAGGCTTTGAAACCTATGTTGCATCATACATTTCTGGCATTTTTACATTGCCTTTGGCTTTGTGGTTGTACCCACATATGTAGAACCGCGTAAGTTAAGTGGAAAATGAGTGATTAATAGATTGCTATACTGAGTGAAAAGGAATAAAGGAATACTTCTCTACAAAATAGAATTCAAGAGAGTGCAAATAATGCCAGAATTTCCAAGACCATTTGACTTTTTTTCTTCTTCTTTTTTTTTTTTTTATAGACTTCATGGTTGCTCTTATAAATAGAAACTATTTAAGCAAAAGCATCAAAAAGTGGTTCATTTGACTTGTGAACTATAGTAAGTCTTCTGAAGTCATGCG
This sequence comes from Carassius gibelio, assembly GCF_023724105.1. NCBI lineage: Eukaryota > Metazoa > Chordata > Actinopteri > Cypriniformes > Cyprinidae > Carassius > Carassius gibelio. The sequence goes on along the minus strand of NC_068408.1, from coordinate 7,423,439 downwards.
ATAGCTTTGTGTAAGGAACCAACTGACTTTGAAGTAGTTATTCGCTGATAAATTTCCCGAGTGATTGTTCACTACTGTATTGAGTCTGACTTGTGAACGAATCATTAAGACTGGCTTTGTGAATCAAAAAAGCTTTGAATCAATTATGAAAACTTTAAAACATATCTACAGTTGATAATACTGTCATCATTCAGAGCCAGATGTTGAGAATTTGGCTCTGTTTTTCACACAAAGCCATCATGTTGCTACAGAAGAACTTGATGTATCATATGGAACACATTTATGTATCATTTATATGATGTTTTAGACTCAGTTCATTGTAAATGCATTTTCTAGAAAGCAAATATGGCTGAGTTTTCATTTTTGGTTCTGCTGTATCTTTAAAGATTCAGTAAGTTGTAAACCGAATGACAAATACTACCAGATCTGCTCTGCATACTAACAATGTCTGACCGTTTAGTTTCACACATTCCATTACAGGAAAGTTATAAAATGGTGGAAGCAATCATAAGTGTCGGGAGGGAAGTGGTTGTGACATTTTTAAATGGCAGTGTCTAGATAATTTCCATGGCATGTGCCAACCTTGCTTCTGTCCTCGGGAGCTGGCATTTATGAGTGGCCTGTCGTCTGTGGTGGTTGGGAGGAGGAGGAGGAGGGCCTCGGGCAGCACAGACATCCTCCCCCAGCCTCGATGTGTCGAGGAATGCCACGTGCAGTCCAGGAGGCCCTTATCTATCTGGATGTTTAGTTGAGCTGATGTGTCTAGTGACCTTTGTCAAGGACATTCACAGGTGTTGTTGCTCCAGTCTTGGGCGACAGAGGCTAATACACAGTGAATGCTGTCCTGGTTGCTGGGTCAGTCAGTTAAACCCGAATTTACATTTTGTTTTGCAAAAGGGTTTTGATCAAAAAATCTTCCTTGCCCAAGACATTTTGAAATGAGCTTCCAAATGCAGGTGTAAGTGATTTGATTTACTTTAACTGAGATTTATGTCTTCAACACAGGGTCCACCTGGAACATGCGATGCTGAAGCGGTTAAGGTAAGATTGAGCTGTTTTTGAAAATGTAAATGTGATCATTTAATATTTTAAAAGCAAAAACACTTTAAGCCATTCGTAGGTTGGAAAGTGTAAACACTGTGGCACTTTCAAAACATAAATAGCAATGTTTAAGCAGCCTGAGCAGCATTGGGGATGGCATTTTGATTTATTTTTTATTTTTTAATCAGAAGTAGACAGGAAAGTGTTCAGGACTGACTGAAAAATTGTCATTATGTGGTTCTGTTTGGTTACTCCAATGGTTTTAAGACGACTACATGTATAAAAAACATTTACTTTTTTTGTAAGTTGAAAATTTTTATTATCAAAGGCCGTGTCATTTAAAGGGTTAGTTCACCCAAAAATGAAAGTTCTGTCATTAATTACTCACTATCATGTTGTTCCAAACCTGTAAGACCTCTGTTCATCTTTGGAACACAAATCCTGATATTTTTGATGCATCCTGTGAGCTCTCTGACCATCCCAGACAGCAAGTGTCCTAACATGATCAAGGTTCAGAAAAGTAGTAAGGACATCGGTAAAGAAATCCGTGTGACATCAGGGATTCAACCATAATTTTACGAAGCTACGAGAATACTTTCTGTGTGCAAAAAAAAAAAAAAAAAAAAAATGCAACAGTTCATGTCCTTTGCATCACCCTGGCACCATTTTGGAGAGTATCCACTTTTTGACTTTTCTTGACTTTTGGGAGTCTGAAAGAGTCAGATAGTAAAAATCAAAACCACCATTACTTTCATTCTTTAAAATAGAGGTACAAACTGTCACCGAAATATCATCAAATGCATTTTTTGAGTACTAATACAGTATGTACATTTAATGTGCTATTGTACCATTTATCAGTAAATAAGATACAAAGAAGTACAATTTAACATTTTATACCTTAGTGTACTACCATAGTGACAGCTTTGTGTACCTTTGTAAATAAGTTTTAACGCATTACATTGTGACACATTAAGTGTATTAGGAGCAGTGCACTCTGTATGCATACTACATACTGATGCACGAGTAAATGTAGCATGTTAGTAAACTAATTTGAACATTCCAAAATCTACAATTTCAATTAGTTTAGTCTAAAAATTAAAAACAATATTTTTTAAACAGTTTTTTTTTTTTTTTTTAATGATTGAAAATTGATCAGGTCATAATATGGCAACAATATAGCATTCTTTATGAATCATGGAATCATGTAATTGCTTAATTTACTATTTTTAAAGAATAGTACATAGGAAACAGTGTATACTGGACAGTATTTGGTGAGTAGTAAGCTAGTACCCCATTCTGAACATACACTTCAATAGATATCGGAGTTGTTGTGAGGTCAGTGCAAACACATGCACCACTGTCAGTGACCTAGAAGACGGTTTAGACACATTGTGCTGTCTGTCTGTCGGTAAGGTGAGATCAAGCATTTATTCAGTGCTGTCCTCCTGAGAACAGAGAGGGAAGGACACGCTCGCATCCTACTGATTGACTTCCCTCAGTCAAACGCTGGCTGTCTGCTCAGCATGTTAAACAGCCACACATACTACATCACTCCTCAGTCTCAAGCCTGACAGATGGTAATTATGAACAGTGCATTTGCAAAAGGTCTGCAATAATTTTCATGAAGCCCTGGGGTGTAATATTTCACAAGGGGCAATGGCAGTGTATGAACATATATAAAAAAAAATTATATATAATAAATGTTGTCAGTTCACACTCACAGCTGACACACACAGTCAGGTCTCAGGGCAGAAAGTGCCTCTGTCTGACCTTTAACCTTATTCTCATAAAGTAACCACACCTGTATAAGTTACACTGTTTACTTGCAATTTGATTTGCAAAACAAAATGTAAGTTTATTTTTTAACCCATGGTCAATTTCTTGCTTCATATATTATTTTTGGGATTTATGCATGAATAAAAAACATTTATTTGGTAGGGGGATCCAAAATAAATGGTTAAAGTCTTTATCTTATGCAGTCTTGAGTAAATTGAGATTGTTTTGTATATATTTATTTTGTTTTATTTTCTACTATGGAACTACTGATTTGTCAAATTATCTTTTGCTGTGCTGTTACTCTCCCAGTGTCACGGATCTCTCTTTTATTTTTTTATGCTCATGAGTTTAAATCACACCAGAATTGTGCCTGGATACCTTCATTAATTAAAAGATGTTTTATAACCTACATTTTTCTTTTCCAGTCAATTTGATACAACCTGTTTCAAGTCCCTCAGTTTGACAAGTATAGTAATTAAAGAAAGTTAATTTTATCTTTCAGATGGTGGGATGTCTAATCACTAGAATTTTTTTTTTCTGCTGTTAGCAGACATTTTAAATAAAAATAATCTTTCCTAATTTCCTCTAAATGACAATAATTAGTGTAGTCAAATGGACAGTGTAACCAGGAGCATCGTTTACCTAATCCCAGACCATCCCACCTGACATCTAATTCAGGGCAAATAATTCAGGCTTGGGTGTAATTAAATGAACATTCTAGGTTAAAAGCAGGTTAAGGACTATCAACAGCTTTTGTGACATACTGTTGATTTCCACAAAAACTAATTTAATCTCATCCGCTCGTTTTGGAAAAGCAAAGAAACATCTCTTTTACAGCCATACAGTTACAATGGTAGTCTATGAGGTCAGTCATTTCAGAGAGTTTAAAAGCAGAAATAAAAGAAGTTTATTCCTCTATTTAAAAAAAAAAACTATTAACAATATAAGTACATTAACTAAAATTATAAGCAGCAAATTTCTGGAAATTTCTGCAAATTTGTCTTCCAAAGTAACTGAAAACTGACAAAAGTCAGATTTCAGAAGTTCTTATTTTAAACCTGGAGCATAAAAAATGTGAGACCCTAATAGTTTATCAAGAAATGTGTGCTTTAATTTTAGAAGGCCTTGAAGCTATGTATGTGTTCAAGCACTGGACATGATTCAGCCGCACTTAGGCCCGGAGGGATAAAAGGACAAGGACAAACAAATATAGGCTGATTTATTGTTGATAAATATAGAATTGAGAATTTTTCTGTTTATGACGTCAAGTGAGTCACTGTTGTCTTAACTATTTTTGTACATTGTTCAGTTGAAGAGTAGTGTCTTAGCAACAAATAACAGTCAGGATGCCTGCATGCATTAGCCAATTAGAAAACCATGACGTGTGTCTTTAGCTGTCAGTCATTTTTGGATGCTTGGGTGGGTTGGCTTTTGTAGAGGTGCATAGTCAATTCATTAATATTTCTATGCAGTAAGCAAGGCATGCTGTGTTTCTGAAATGCTCAATTAAATTGAGTTTGCTGTAGGGACGGTGCACACACACCAAACCATTATGTTATATTAACCATGAGCTGAATCCAGAGATGAAAGGTTCCTTGTCATCTGGGTGGGGCTCAGACCCTTTGGCTTTGCATTTAAAGTCAGTCTATATCATACAGTATCAGGGCCGTCTGTCAATGTTTGACCTTCTAGTGGTCCTTTCATAGAACAAACTGCCTCAGGGTCTTTGGTATTTTAGCGCTGCCCATTAGGAATGTTAATAGATCCAATCAGAAAGGCTTGCTCACTTGTTTTCAAAACTACTGCTGAAAACACTTGTTCATTGCTTAAATTCATTGCTCGCCCCGGAGACGGTTGCATTACACTAGACTTTCAAGCATTTGAAATATGCATTAAAACATTATTTTTAAATGTTTTTACTACTTTTTTTCAATCCTCAAAAATACTTTTTCTTTTATCAAGAATGTTTTCATTCATGTTTTCATCTATAAGCAATATGAATGCTCCTGAGCTAAATTTCAACTGTCCCAGATAAGGGTATGAATACTTATGCAATGGAATCATTTTAGGGTTTTATTTGTAATATATTTGCAAAGATGTTAAAAACTTTTTTTTTTTTTTTTTGCTTTACCATTATAGTGTAGACTGATGTGGGGGAAAAAAATGAAGGGGTATGAATAATTTCGCAAGGTACTGTACAAGAGTAGTTTTACATGTCACTGTTTATAGCACAAGGTGGTCCTCCTTTGCTGGGTCGCTTTAAAAAAAAAAAGGGGGGCATAAATTAAGAGTATACCCACTTCCTGGCACCAATACACCACTGCACTAAAGCATGTAAAATCACTGTTTTGACAGACTGCAAGTCCAACAAACCTCCTTACGCTGGTTCAAGTTGCTTTTCTCAGCAGGAGAGGCCAAAGTAAGAAGAGCAATTGTGCGGTCGAGCTCTTAGTAGAGCTATTCAGACTCTGTCCATTCTGTGTGGCTTTTATTACTGATCACGAATGACCGTCTATCATCAGCTGGCCGTAAAAGACACTCTCTTCCCTCAGCGAGGACATTTCCTATAAATCTTCACGCAGGGATTCGGGATTACACAGGGGTTTGGCGAGAGAGCTGATGCTTGACAAAGAGGACCAGAGGGACAGGCTTTTTGCTTCAGTGCACCTTTGAGCTCAGACAGAAGGAGAGTGTGTATGCAGTGCTCCAATTTGCTCTTGTGAGAGCTTTGTGTGTGTGTGTGTCGTCTCCACCAGTTCACACAGGCATTGGACTGTGACTGGACACTGAGAACAGTGAGAGGGCTGTGTAGCTTCTGCATACGTTTGTCCTGACAGTGCAAAGAGAGAGCTTTGACAGACTCGCGCTACAAGAGTTCGAAGCAGAGTAAATGCTGCTCTTTGTTAGGGAATTGTTCATGGTCAATACACATGGTGTGGTTAACATACTTTGACCTTAGCATTCTACTGCGGGTAACAAGTCAGAAAGCAGGGTTACCTACATCATTACCACTTACTTGTATAATAGGTCACTTGTTTGACTGAGGACTTGTGTTTAAGTGTGTTTAATATTAATAAAAAATTATTGTGCAATTATTTATAAAGTATATGACAAGAAATAAAAATAGATAATAAGATAGTAACAAACTATCACACCACAGGATCATTTAAATTAGCCTTTGTTGCTAACAGTTAGCATTCACATTTATTCATTTATTTAGAATTTTATTTAAATGGATTTGAAATGCTAAAATCATTTATTCGTAATTAAATCTTTTTTTTTTCCTAAACCATAGTTAAAATTGTTCTTGATGTCCGAAATCTCAGGTCAAATTAGTTAATTAGACAAAAAATCATTAAAATATTATTTGAAATTATTAAATCTCAGGTAGTGTGAATTTACTATTTGATTTTTCCTGTGAATCATGTTTAAGACCGTAAAATCCAAAGATGTAACGCGTTTTTAAATAATTTATTCGAATTGAACAACAAAATGATTATTTAAATGAAGTTCTTATGTTATTCAACACTGTTATTTCAGGATTTCTCTCAAAATTGCATCATGAAATTCAAAAATATTCAGAAAGAGGGAAAAAAACTCACATTGTTTATGAAATACCAAAATATTTTTTGTCTTTTTGTCTTGAAGCATTGTGAAAACTTCTTTTTTGTTTATTTTTTGACTGATTGGATTGCTATATTGCAGAGTCTCCAAGATGCAATCAAAACAGATAGCAATCTGATCACTCAGGAGGTGGTTTGGGAGGTGGCAATTACAGAGGAACAGAGACTCTGAGCTTTGGCATTCGACCAAACACACTGCTATCTTTTGTGTGCACTCTGTTGTGCTTGTAAGCAATATTATGAAAAAGAAAAAAACTGTACAACTTGAGGGAATTGCCTTTTCCAGGTTGAGTAGACAAATTGTATTACCTCTCCACATAGTTCCCCTCAGGAATTTTAATGTACATACAGCGTTCAGTCAAGTCTGACACCACTAAAATCACCACAGGGATGTTTTGTGACGGTCCCTTCTCTCCTCAACACTTCCTCTCAGTGATGTTTGTTTTGAAAGAAAACGCAACATTCAATTATAAATCTTTTATAATTTTACATTGTTTAGCTTTGAATCTATGTGTATTGGAGTTTCTGAAAGCAGAAATGGATTCCAGGCTCAAACGCTCAGCCTCTCGCCTGCCAGTATAAAAGATGCTCAGTTTGCATTGTTTTGAGACAGGACTCAAAATGGACGCAGAGTGAGTGAGACGGGACTTTATCTTCAGTGCGAAAGTGCCATCTATTGGCCGATAAATTCCTGTCCTGTCTGCGTGACATGATGTGCTATGGTGACTTACAGATCATTGGTTTCATGTTTAGTGGCTGTAATTAAGTGGCACACCAGCATGTGTGATGTATGCAAACATGGGCACATTTGTGTGATGGAAGATGGATTAAACAAGGGTTCACCGACTGGTTTTGACATTTAACATTTAAATATTCTGGTTCGCTGTGCCACATCACATCAACACCGCCAAATAAAAAGAAGTGTGATATGTGCGCCGCTGGATGCTAGATTCCCAGCATGCGTCACAGCACGACTGAATCATGCTTGTTACATCTTCATTGTGTTGTTTCCATTGACTTGTGTAATAATGTGATGTGATTTTGAGTTTCACCATCATTGCAGTTTAGTAATTGCTGTAAATTGTGGTTTCCCGGGATGAGAAAGGTCAAGGAAGTGTCCGTGTTGAAAGTTACAATTTTGGCAATAATGAACAAGCATTGGAAAAAATTAAAGATAAAGGCGTGGAAAGGTAAAATCAAGAAGGTCAAGAACTTGAATATACTTGAACATCTACATAATACATATATACATTTTGTTATTATATTTTACATTTAAAATGAATCTATTATGCCAGTGGTTGCCATATGCAGATTATTCACCCCTAGACAGTATTATCTGGGTTCATATGTTGTATACATGTATGATTATTATTATTGTTTTTCAGGGTATGAAGGGTGACCCGGGTGTTGCAGGAACGGATGGACAGAAGGGCGATAAAGGGGATACTGTATGTAACATCTCATAACATCTCAGAGCTCTGATTAAAAAAAAATCCCATCACAGATTTATGTTTGCTTATTTACCTCATGATACTTTCGTCTCTTCTAATATCTCACTCCACAGGGTTTGCCTGGCCTGGAGGGAGCCAGTGGAACGAAGGGGCAAAAGGTTTGTAATGCATGTTTTATTTGTTAGTTTGTGTGCTGGGAGGAGGTGAGTCTGTTCACCTGTATACCAGCTCTGTCTAATAAATCATAGTCTTGTGTAGAAAACCTTTTGACTATAACTGAGGTTCAGACTCAGTCAATTCTGTGGTTCATTTGATTCACTTTTCTTTGTGTGTGTTTTTTTTTTTAATCATTATTCCCTTAGGGTGAGGAAGGACCCAGAGGTCTGCCGGGCCCCGTGAGTACTAGAGGTTCCCTGTCAGAGGTTCTGACGCATACAAATATATCACATACAGTAGTAACACACATGAGATGAAACTTTCATATCTTTGATAAACACACCTTTGATATTCATGCCATGAACGACTCCATTGAGATGATTCAAGTCCAGTAAATGAGTCAGAGCTAATTTTGCAGTCAGTCATTTTTTTCAAGAAGCATTTTATTCTCACCAAGGCTGTATTTATTTGCTCTAAATTTGCTCTAAGTGTGAAATAATATTGCAGATTAAAATAACATTTTTATATTGTAACATTTCCTAAAATGTAGTTTATTCATGATGGCAATCATGCATTTTGATCCTGAATTTTCAGGGATTTCTCCAGTCTAAAATCATTCTAAAGTGCTGATTTGTTAAGAATACTTTCTTTTTATTGTCAAAGCAATTGAGCTAGTTCAAAATTTTTTTATTTTTTTGATGAATACAATGTTCAAAATAACAGCATTTGTTTAAAAAAAAATAATGGCAACATTTATAAATGTTAAATTGGTAACATTATAAATGACTTTACTATCATTTTTGATCAAATGAGTCAATAAAATAACTGAATATGCATTGAGTTAATGTATATTGTGCTTTATTTATTAATTATAATTCTGCTTATTGATACACTTACCAACATTTCATTTTAAGGTCAACATCACCTGAAATACTTTCTTTGATAAGAGCCCTGTTGCGATCAATTATAAATGTTAATACCGATAAAATAAAGCTATTTATTTAGTATTCTAAATTTGATTTAACTTCAGTGTAGGTTTTAAAAGACACATAACTGGAAGACCACATGAAAATGAAAACAAAATTTCCTGTTTGTTCTGCATTTTATGATTGTCCAAGTCGAAGTTACAGTAACTGCCAGCACAAACAGCTTCTGGCGTATTGACAGTGGAGAGTGTACTGCATTATTAGTGCAGCACTGCTCATCGGCTTCATCTCTGCTGACTGCTCACTAATAAGAAAACCTTTGAGAGCTGAGAAGCCAAAAGCTTTTTGGTTGCACTTAGCACAAAATTTGCAGGTTTGGAACTGCATTGACCGTGTCAATTAAATCAAAAGAGGGAGACGAAAGGTGCGATTTGACAGCAGGGCACAAAATCAATCGATGCTGCCTGCTGTGTGAATCTCTTGCTAAATGGGAGAAACGAGATGCCTTTAGCCCTTTTAAACCAATTTACAAAGATTCATGAAGCCTGGAACACCAAAGAATCTGATGGCTTCTTTTTACTTCTGTTCTGAAATTTTTCTTTATGGTTTCCTCTTTTATTTGTTATTTGATTGTAGCCATCTCTGAATGAAGCTTGTTGTTGTTTCTCTTTTAATTAAGGATTTGTAATTTTTCTCAATACAATATATCTTTTTTATTTTTTTTTTTATGATTTTTGTATAGCACCTTATTTTAAAAATATAATTAATATTCAGTTGGAGTATAATATGCACAACTGGTTTAAACATTTATAATAAGAATAACTTTTTAATGAGCACAAAATCAGCATGTGACACTAAAGACTGGAATAAAATTAATCGTTGCTATTACAGGAATAAATTACATTTTAAAGTATATTCAATAAAAACTTTTATTTTATTTTAAATAGCTTTTTTTCAATCAAGTAAATACAGTCTGGCTGTAGTTTAGTTAAACTAAACTTTGAATGATAGTGCACACTTATAAACATTACTTTTCTGCATTTAACAAAACATAATTCAAATGTTTGGTATATTTAAAAAAAAATGTGTATGAATTTAACCTATGTTTTTGTGCATTATATTTTTGAGTTTATTGTATTGTGTGACAATCGACAGTTTAACACTAAACTAAATGTATTTCAAATCAGTCAACTGTGAGGTCCTTTTCACCTAATATGATGTATTAGGCAACTCCCTAGGAAGAGAATAAGATGGGCAGCTCAATAGGTTTCATATAATTTCCACGCGTTTATTCAGCACAATGAATAAATGTACAAAACTGGAAACATTCTATTATTCATTCTCTACACCAACTTTGTCTTGAAGTTACGTCAGGCCTCCTGTTGTTTCATCTTTATTCATAGACTTCTGTTTTACAGCTCATGAAACGCTCTAGATGAATCCATGGATACATCGTGCAAAACAATCTGTCTTTCACCGCTGACTGAAAGCCGTCATGATGATTGACAGGCTATTAAACCAGCTGGTATAGTTAATGGAAAAATGGAAAGCCGTAAAACAGATTGTGAATCCACCTCTATGTGGCAGACAGTGATGTCTTGAAGAGGCACTTTTTTGGTCTATATTGACTGGCCTCTTGTTGCAGTAAAAGGCTCTTGCCATTTTAAATGCCATAAACCCTGGATTAATGGTAATCTTTCACATAGAGGCCACCCGGACAGTTGAGAACGAGAGAGGAAGCTTCTGTTTTATGCTTGTGTGGAGATGTTGAGGTTATCACTGAACTGAGATCTAAGAACAGAGCATGAGAAAGGATTAAAGCATAACTGATAAGTTCTTTCTAATGAGCATTTCACCTGATCTTCCCTTTAAAAAACTAAAAACTCAACACCAACTTCTTTTTGATGGTCCTAGGCTCAATTTAATACATGTAACCTGCAGTTGCTGTCTCATGGTAGTTTTTTTTTTTTATTACAGCATAAGCTAACATTAATATTAAATAGTCTTTTTTTCTTTATTAAGGTGATGACAGCACATGGACTGAGACTTTCTGGATCTGTAAGTTCAGATGCCGTTTAAAAATATGAGATTTTTTACAAATAAAAATGTTTAAAACCACTAGTGAAAATGCTTCTTTTTCGTATATATCTTTTCTGATATTTTTTATTTGAATTTATAATTAAGATGTGATTTTAGTTGAACACGGTTTATTTTATTTTTATACTATTTTTGCAAATCTGTGAATAAAAATTAATAGACAGAAAATTCTATAAAAATTAAGTGAAAATATTTATTTTACATCATAACATTACATTATAATTAGTATTAATATTTTTATCATCATCATTATTATTCTTATTAAATCCTTAAACTTTCAATGTTTAATTACATTAGTCCTAGAATTTCTTTTGCAATGTATTTGGAAATAATTTTCAGTCAGATGTGCTGTTTTAATAACATCATATGCATAGTAAACTGACGGTCACTGTTTTTTTTTTATTTTTTATTATCATCATTATTATGTAACCATGCATTTCCTCCATGAATAATCTCTAGCCATTGTTCTGTTTGTTTCTCCCAATAATCCATGAGGGGGAAGGAGGTGAAAAAGGCCAGAAAGGAGAGAAAGGAGACCAGGTTAGTAGCCACTCATTAGCGTTGTTTGTCATGCATCCGCAACAGACTGTAAGATCATTAAAAGGTTTTTAAAAATCAGCCTGGTCTTAAAATGAAAAGGAAAATATGAAAGCTGTGCTGAATCAACACAGTGGACAGTCAATCAAACTGCTCAGTCTGGCTCTCTCTTTAATCTGTCAGATGTTAGTCGAGACATGAAGGTTTTAAAAGCAGGGACCTTTAAAAGGAAACATTTTGAAAGGGTGGACACATAAAAAGATATGTTTCGACCTTTTCTTGTTCTACTGTAGGTCCTCTTGAAAATGTGATTTAATGCATTGCAGTCAGCCTTTTCTCTTCTTTCACCAGGGTGAAAAAGGGTCTGAAGGCTCAAAAGGTCTCCAGGTAAATAAAGTGCACAAGATGTTGTAAGGGTTTTTTTTATATACATTAGTGCACATCAGAGGAACAGCATCCATGTCATTCAATGTTGAACATATATGAGCTTAAAAAAAGCGACCCATCTTTATTTTGGCCATTCCAAGGGAATAGTGTAATACTGTATGTGCACAGGTTTCTGAACATTGTCACATCATTTGATCGATTTAACAGTACTTATGACAATGTGTAATGCAAAAAAAAAAGAAAATAAAAAAGATATAATACACTATTACAATGGAATAATTAAAGATATTCGATATATTTAATTTTATGGCCTTGTTACTTTGGACATGAAAAGGTTTTAAGTTATACACATTTATTCTGAAATTTACTGGTAAATAATTTTGTGTATAATTTTAACTTTGAGTCCTTTTTTAACTCTTATGAAGGGCAATACTGGATTGCCTGGATTGACAGGGTCACCAGGACTTGAGGTATGAACTTCCTGTTTCATAAACCCTTCATGCTGACATCTTATGATTTAACCGAGATGGAAAGAACATTAAAGTCTCTCTGCTTTGGTGTGATAGATTTTTTGCGGACCTTGTCAGCGCGGTTGACCAGTAGGTTAGCAGGTCTGCCGTGATCTCTCTGATTTACTGACCAGTTCCAGACGCTTTCTTACGGGTGGCTTATTGCAGTCGGTTCTTGCTGGGTTAAATGGGTTGTGGCATGCTACCATGGTCCCAAAACGAATCTGATCGCAGAATAGCAAGCAGTTAAAATGCTACACAACTGGTATAAAATCAGAGTCCCTGAAGCAAGAGCTTCCAAAGCATGTTTAGGCACAAACTGATTTCACATTGTCCAAACCATTTTTTTTCAAACCCAAAATATGTTCATGCTGCTCATATGAAGAGATCTCAACAAGTGTTTGTGTTTTTACAGGGAAAGCAGGGTCCGTCTGGTCCCATTGGCCTCCGTGGTCTTCCAGGGGATCCGGTAAGCAGGAAACATTTTTAGTTTCTCATCTCCTCCTTCACTGCTTGGGTAAAATTTATAACTGATCAAAAGTACACTTTGGGCAACCAAACAATAAAATGCACGATAAAATACTGTAAATGAGGCAACATGAGACCAGAAAATTATACACTCTTAAAGAAAGTGTTCACCCAAAAATGAAAATGTACTCACCCTCAGGCCATCCAGGATATAGATGAGTTTGTTCCTTCATCAGAACAGTTGTAGAGTTTATTTTTCATGTTTCTTCACTGAAACAGATTCTGAGAAATTTAGCATTACATCACTTGCTCATCAGTGGATCCTATCCTGTATATGGGTGCCGTCAGAATGAGAGCTTCTTGCCAAACTGTAAGTCTGTAATCCATAAAATGCTTCCTCCAGGGAAAAACCATCCATATATTTGTTTTTAAAAGTTTTGGACTGTAAATCAATGCTTGATCTATGCTCTATTTCTCTATTTTTATATATATAATTGTTTTTTTTTCACTGTTCAATAGTATGAATGGAGGACTCACATTTTAGCTGGAAACAACGGTTTTAGTTTTCTATTAATTGATCTACTAACAGTCATTTGGATTATTGTGATGTTTTTATCAGTTATTTAAACTCATTCTGGCGGCACCCATTCACTGCAGAGGATCCATTTAAATTTCTCTTATGAAGAACCTGTGTTCCTGTGGCTCAGTGGTAGAGCATTGCGTTAGTAGTCCAATAGGTTGTGGGTTCAATTCCCAGGGAACACACATACTAGTAAAAATGTATATAGATGCTATAAAAGCATCTGCTAAATGAATAAATATAAGATACAAGAAATAAAATCATCTACATCTTGCAAGGCCTGAGAGTGAGTAGATTTTCAGCAAATTTTCAAGCTCTTCCTTTTATGAATAAAGGTTCCAAAAAGGAGTTTTTGCAGTAATGCCATGTAAGAACAGTTTTGGGTTCCTCTGTATGAAGGATATTTTGATATTCTAAAGAACGCCATGAAGAGCCGGTTGTGCAATTAAAAAATTCTTCAGAGTACCATAGACTTTTGCATGGGAAACACCACATGAAAATTAAAAAATCTAGATTTATTCTAATCACGACCTCCACATTCTTTTAGTTTTTCCCACTCGCTCGCTCACACACAGAAAAAGACAATGCATGTATAAATAACAGAGGCGAGAAAAACAAGGATGCAGAGCTGTGAATTGTTGCACAGACAATCAGTAATCAATCGGTAATCTGAAAATTAATTTGCAGGGAAGGGTGCATCTGAGTTCTCTACGTGTGGGGAGGAATCAGCATCACAATCTGTTCTCGGCACCTGCTTCTGCTAATTAGCATCTGCCTTTATTCCAAAAAAGATGGGAACACAGGGATGGGGGGATGTTAATGATAAAATTAAAATGAATAAAGCAGCAACAGATAAAGCTGATCTTCCTGATTTTTCCAGGGCTCTCCCGGTCAACCAGGACTGCCTGGAAAAGATGGAATGAAAGGAGAAAAGGTACGCAAGAAAGCGCTGGGGCTGAATGTTTCTAGTGTGATATTTTCCTTGTTTCTGCATATGTTGAAGCACCAGGTCATGTTCAGGACAATTTGTTCACATCAGACTTCACTGAGCTGTTTTGCTGGTACATCTTGACAGTTTGCACCAGCTATAAGATAAAAAGCTGTATGCTAAAATAGTTAAGATCTAAGAAGTACTGCTTTGTTATTTATTTATTAGGGTCTTTTAGAAGGCAAAATGTGACGTCTGTAGAGATACTGGAAATCTAGTCTGAAGCACAACAAACTCCCTTTATTCTGAAGACTTGACCTACAGCAAAACTGATTTGCAGATGGTATTAAGAACTAAAGAATGGCTGTTCACTTTGTTCATTAATTTCCAGAATTTTCCTCATCTTTGAGTAACAACTTATTATTTAGAATTATTAAAATAATATGAGTGATTAAGTTAAATAGCCTTTTTAATAGAAAAGTCCAATAAAATGTATTTTATAATTATTTATAAACTATTGTAGTAATTTTTCAATATTTTAAATTTACTTATATATATAAATTTTTTTTGTTTTTTTTTGTTTTTGTATTTCAGTGTTAGTTTAAAAACCTTTTTTTTTTTTTTTTTTTTTTTTTTATCAAGCCCTTTTCAACTAAAAAATTTTTCGGCCAATATTTAAATTGTTTTAATAGCTGAAAGCATTTTAAAGTATATTATTTATTTTAGTCTTATTTTATTTTTATTTTTTTACCAGTTTTACTGGTCTTATTTTTAGTAGATATTGCATCATGGTAGTATGGGGCGTGAAGTACATTTTATTTCCCCCCCCAATAATAATTTAAATTAGCAGATATTTTGCTCAGATGACTAAATTCAAGTAATTGTGAGAAAGTAGACTGTCACTCAAAATACTCACAGATCACTCAATAACAGCATCTTTAATAGAGGGAGCATGTTCAGCATAGCAGATGTTTAGACTGCTTTTTTTAGTCTCTCGTCGTCTCACCTCTGAAGCTGCGTGAGGCGTTTTCTAGGTTGGTGACATTTTCCCTAGATGTCTGTGATATTTACATCCGTTGTTTTGTATGTGCGTGTGAAGGCAGGCATGTGTGTGCATTTGTGTGGTGCTCCTCAAACTATCAAATGACAAACCTGAGGTGACGGCGACTCTAAATGCCAGCTGTCGGTGTGTGATTGCAGGGTGATTCAGGCGGAGCACCGGGACCGATAGGCCCCCCGGGCCTCAAGGGTGAACCTGGTGAGCCCTGCTCTGTCGGACCTTGCAATGGGGTAGGTAGACAACACCATTCCTATCTTCCTCTTTCAGTTCTTTTCCACACTCAGTATCTTCTCTTTTAGCACCCCATTAAGACAAACAGAATATCACTCAACACTTATCCAACATCCCACCACTTTGATGACAGCTTTGATTTAAGAGGCACACTGACAATGATGTTATGCACCTGTAAATCTGTGACACATTGCCTCTCTTCCTCCAGCAGCTGGGTTGTTGATGACAGCTCCTTGTTGTCAGCTTTGACAATGAAATACTGTTCATGCTAATTCACCGCTTTTGTCTTTAAAAACACCTTTGCTGTGCCGTCCTTACGGTAAACCGGTCAGCTGTCCAAGCCATGAGAAAGAAAAATCAGCTATGAGATCTGCAAAATAACTCCGTTGTTTCTCTTCAAAACCAGTGAGAAGCAAATCGAGACTTTAGCTTTAGTCTCCTACTACTATGTTTTCCCAAATCTGTGTAAAAACTACTTATCTCAAGGTTTCATCTACAGTTTCAAAAGAAATCTCAACAATGTCTCACACTTTGGCCAAGATACTAGTATCTGTCAGAAATCTCACAATCCTCATCCTGTTCATTCAGAACCATCGTCAGGTCCTGTACCTATATCAATCTACCTCTATTTAACAGCCGTCTCTTTTTTTTCTTATGTTATGAAAAACATCTTGGTATCAACACTATTTAAAGTTGGAATGAAACGGAAGTAGTCTTTTGGTCCCAATTGTGCCATATATCAATGTGAAATGGCTTTTTGAATGAGAAAAACCTGATAGCTCATTGATTTCAGCTTTGACAATGAAATAGTGCTCATGCTAATATACTGCTTTGGTAAAGCTACCTTTAAAAACCCCTTTGCTGTTTCATCCTAATGGTACACCTTTTAGGTGTCCTGGGATGTTATAGATAAGGTCACATTTATAGTTTCTATAAACTTAAATTGGCCTGAAACAAAAGTTTTTAATGTCATTTCCTCTTGTAACAAATGTCTCTGAAGCATCTTCATGAACAAGATCAAATGTAGGGCTGACTTTGTTTTTTTTTTGTTTTTTCACACTGGAAATTGATTGGATCGTTGTCGTTTGCTGTTGTGTTTTATTTCATGCTAGTTAGGTGCCAGCTGAACTCTGACTTAAGAAATGATGTTTGTTTGCGAGGGAAGGAGATAAACTGCATATTAACTGTAAAGGTGGCGAGTCATCCAGCATGAAGCATATAGACAGATGGGTGGTGGGCAGACGGAGCACTTGTTGACCAGTTGAATGATGGTTTGCTGGACTGAAATCAATATAGCATGAAGCCATCAGCCACCTTTGTCAGTTCTGATTTAGTGGTAGAGAGAAAGACAGGGAAATTTACACTAGTGAAATAAACGAATGAAATCAAATCTGACGCCATTTATATACACTCCTTGTCTCATTCTGCTTTTTTCTTCTTTTTATAATTATTATAAATTTAGTTGCTCCCGTTGTTATCACTTTTAATACCCCCTTTTGATTCAGTTCAACTTCTCACAAGGGCCTTGCTGTGTTCATTTAATCGGGTACATTATACTTAAGTATCCCGTATTTTGACTTCCTAGGATGCAAAAAGTATTTTTATCTACCTGCTGTGACAGCTTCTGCAATGCGAAAACTACTTGCTAATCTAATTCTTGCTGACCACAAAAATCAATTTTCCATCAGTGGCGTATAGCAAATAATGCTTACTGTAACTCTTTCACACTGTCGGCTCCTACAGTATCACTTTCAAATCACACAGAGAAAAACAATAAAAAAAATTAGCTGTGAATTGCACCAAACTCAAGAGTGTGCAATATTTAGCGACGTCGAGGACGCTACTTGAAAATGTTTCTGGTCAAGTTACAAGCTACTAATTTAAAGTGGTGAAGAAAAAGTCAATTATTTATTTGTATCAAATGTTACACTGTTCTCTTAACACTGTGAATGCTAAAGTGGTGGTGCTACTAAAACAAACACTGATTTTCAGACTGTTCCTATAAAATTTCTGGCTGAAATTGAGTCTTATTTAAGTTTTAAGAACACAGTCTTCATTTAAGTTTGTATTTCATCTTTAGGAGGAGGTCGCGTCTGGTCTTCGGGGGTTGCGGGGCCCTAAGGTAGGTCGCTGTGAGAGATTATTTTTAAAGTGTTCAATTTTGCGCTTGTGAAGTATAGCTGTAAAGGAACATCCCCTGAGTTCATATCAGCCATACTTCCCTGAGCTGTGCTTTGTCTTTTAGTCCACTTTTTATGGTGTGATAAGAAATGTCAGTATGGTGAATTATTAAAGGAACCTTTCGGCTTCAAGTTAAACTCCGTATCCAATTGATTTGTGGCATGAATGTCGTTTACCACTAAAAAATATTTTGACTCATTCCAAAAGTTTAAAACAAAGGTAAATTTGTGGAATACAGTTGAAATTGTCTTGTGGTAGTAGAACTAAACTTGTATTAAACCCTGAAAATTTATGCTGTCATAAAATGATTTGCTCATGCGAAACGCTTCGTTAAAGCTCTTATTTTACTGCTGTGTAAGCATCTGTTTGTAAGGGTTTGATTTTAAATACATTACTACATACTGACTGAAGAGGTTCATGATGTTGCCATGGCAACAAATTCATTTTATAATGCAATAATTATCCAGCCAAGCTTTATTACATACACTGGCACTGCTTGACTGTGTTTTGTGAGTTAATTTAGTTTGCACGAATGAACTTTTTTGCTCTCCACCAGGGTGAGCGAGGTGTACCTGGAGTCCCTGGAGATGCTGGAGAGAAAGGAGAACCTGGTATTGGAATCACTGGACCCCCTGTATGTACCTGTTTTAGAGTAACTTCACAAACATTGTCTTCATTTAAATGGATTGTTCACACAAAACAGGAAATAGTCATTTAAAGGGTTACTCCACCCCAAAATGAAAATTTGTCATTAATCAGTTTCCCCCAATGTTGTTCCAAACGCGTAAAAGCTCTGTTCGTCTTCGGAACACAATTGAAGATATTTTGTATGAGATATAGACTGCCAAGTAAATAACAGTGTCAAGGTCCATAAAAGGTATGATCTACCATCAGACGTGCAATCTGGATTATATGAAGCGTCGGGAGCACGTTTTATAAGCGTAGAAAATTAAAATTACAAACAGCTTTATTCAATAATTCCTTTGTCAACGGTCTCTGTGTCACTCCATGTCACCATGCTGCGTATGCTCTTCTGTGTCATCCGTGCCACAAGGATGCGCTATTTTATTTAAAATAAAAAAAAGCTAAACACATGTAGAAACAGCGCATCCTTCTGATGACGACTTTTCATACCTTTTATGGACCTTGACACTGTTATTTACTTGGCAGTCTTTGGGACAGTCTCAAGCCTCCAGGTTTTCATCCAAAATATCTTGCATTGTGTTATGAAGACAAACTGAGCTTTTACTGGTTTATAAGACACCTGCATTTATTAAAATAAAATTTTTGTTCATTTATTTATTTTCTATAGGGTCTGATGGGATCTAAAGGAGAATCGGGAATTCAGGTAAAGGATAATTTAAGATCCAAAAGACCGCAATTACATGTAGACCAAGAATGTCACTAGTATACCATTGTGCATAATATTCTCTTTGTTTTGAAAGTGTTGAAGCAAGTGAATTTACATGATGGTGTTTTTTTTTTTCACAGGGTCCTCGTGGACCTCCGGGACCACTTGGAGCACCAGGGATTATGGTGAGAAGTGTTTTCATTTCTTTGAGTCCAAATTTGTCAAAAGGTGAAAATATCATTATTTTATGTAAAGAATTCTTAAATATCTTCAATGTGTCTTAATCTGAAAGGGACCTCCAGGCCCACAAGGCAGACCAGGACCCCCTGGACCCCCTGGAGAACCGGTCCGTAACATTATTTATTTTTATTTTTATTGACATTCCTAGAAGTGTAAAGTTAATATTCAGTTACATACAAAATGCACAGTCGTTTGGTTTATTTTTGCTCTGCTACTTTAAATAGTTGGAATATGATACTGACATGGCACTCCATGGAGAATAAAATAAAAACTTGTGTTTGTATTGAGTGTCATTTTCTACTGTTGTATCTAATGCCGCTTTAAATGTTTCTTTTTCAGACAGCACTACCTATTGTTGGAGACATGGGGATGTTACTTAAGGTACCGTTTCATCTAGCTATCTGTTCCCACTGCAGCAGATGCTAGATATTAATACTATTCATTGTTATTAATAGTATGAATTATTATTAATAAAAGATGCTGAATTTGCAGTTAAGTCTGTACCCACAAAGTTTCCTTTTGAGATGCATATCAGCAAAACTTTTGCAGACTTTGAAACCTGACATCTCAAACCGAAGGTATTAAAAAAAATATTTAAAACTCTGTTCCCTTCAGTCAGATTGTGTGTGGATCTTAAGACAGATCTTACCTCATGTAACCTAGAGGAAGCATTTTTCAGCCTCCATTAAAACATTGCCTTTCCTATTACACACAATTGTTTTGTAACAAAACACAAATGACAGAATATAGCCAGTGGTAATATAAAGCCCAGTTTTATCTAAACTTGCAATGAACAACTGTTATAAATTATTTCATTGTCTGCTCTATTGCTCTCATTCAAACTCTTTACATTGATATATATTCAGCACTTAGAAAAAGAAACGTTCTTTTAACTTTCACTCTTAGCTTTCTCTTTAATTCCACCTTATAAGTATTTCTGTTCTTTCTTCCTCCTCCACTGCTCTTTATGAATCTGTTTGGACATCATGCATTCATCTCTATAGGACTGAAGAAACTTCTGACAAGATAAATGCCTGTTTGCTCAAAAAATGACGCAGTGAAATTCTTAGGACTGAACTGTCAAACATAACACAGAGAGCTACTTACAGCAGCTTATGTACTGTAATTTATCTCTGGTTTGGATTTGATGTGTCTTCATACACAAAGGAAAGGGAATGCATCAAAAAAATATTTAAATGTCAAAAGAACAAGCAAGTTTATGACTGATTTCTGCAGAGTTTAAATTGGACCTCGAGTCAGGTCAATAAATACATTTACATTTTACTTTTGTATTTTTTGTATAAAAAAACTGCTTTTTGCACTATGAATTATCATTCACTGTTTATAGAACAGCTCTGACATTCTATTTTAATTGTTGGGTGAAATATTCCTTTATGTAAATTAATGCGGTTTATTAAATCAAGCTCACAGTTTGTATGTCGAAATCTAAAAATGTCAAAGCACTTAAGTCATGTGTTCGGACTCTTTTTGAATTTGTGTACGAATTTCCTCTTTTCTCCTCCAATGTTAAACCTCTACTGCTATATCGGTCACATTCAATTTGTTAATTGTCAGTCAAAGAATACAAATACAAATGTGGTTCCTCAGTCACCCTGCACTCATTGAGCAGGTCAGACTAATGCACTAGTAAATTGCTACCTTCATAGACACCCTGGTGCTGGGTACGAAAAGTGCATCCAATGTGAAATGTCAACGCAATCTATTGACCAATTGCGGTAAACCATTGATTACGCTTCTCGGGTATACAGTCTCACTCTAAAAGAGCTGAAGAAAAAGGTTGCTTACTTAGCCCCTGAGTTTCAAAACCGCTTTTGAAAGCACCTTCACTTCTGATTTTCCTCTTTCTCGCTGTATCAGTGGGCAAATGTATTAAGGGTCAATGCATCAGACTGTCAAGGTTAAAATCTGTGAAAAAAGGCTTTGGAAAAAGAACATGTACTTCCCTAATGTATGCCTTTTATCCAATTTTTCTGCCTGTGAGTGGTTTATATGCCTGGGTTTGACCTTTAGCATTTTTAGCAGTGGGCAAAGCTTGATTGCCACGCCACATGTGCCTCTGCAAGCTGTTAAAAGCATATATCCAGATGGGGAAATATGAATCTTACACAGATGCAATACAGAAGCAGATAAACCTGTGTAGAGCTCATAAACACAAATAAGGATGCTGGAGTCAGTTTACTGTTTTTCCACTGTGAGAGTGATGTAAACGGTGCCTCATTTTGCTTCAGTTGTCTTTTTCAGAAGAAATTATATGGAGGTAAAATTAATCCTCCTCGTAATATTTTAGAATATCTACTATACATTTGTAAGGATGCTTTTATGACACAATAATAGAAATATCACTTCTCAAACTAACAAAACCTCATCCATGTCAAGGTGTAAGTTGAATCGTGGTCATTTTTAAACCATTTTAATTGAAAATATAAAGATAAATGAGAAAAAAAAAGTTTTGCAGATTCACAGTACTATTTCAGAAATGTAATTTGTTGCATATTATTCACATTTTTACTAAACGACTATATATTTTATATTAACATTTCCTGTATTCTGTGGCAAACCTATAATTGTATTGTTACTGCAACTGACACTGTTTAGTCCATAAAAATATTTTGGTTTTAATTATTTTTAGATCAATAATTTACTATGCAAAATTACTAAAATTACTAAAATGTATTTTAAAACTAGATAGCTTTGCATTTGAAATAAAACTGATTTTACCTGCCAAATTTTAGTTTAATATGCTTTGATTTTCAGCATATGAGAAAATCCTGATGTAATCATTTAATCTCAGGCAGCTAGTATATATGATGGGTCCTTTCTGGATATGCAAACCAAAAAAAGAGGTTCATTTTGAAATGTGTTGCATCCTGGGTTTATCTGAACCGAAGGAGAAAGAGATTAAAATAGAGACAGTTGGATTTCTGCACCTTACATTGTGTGTGTTTGTGATTTTGGCAGAATGCTTGCAGTGTGTGTCAGAACCGAGTACCAGGATTGCCAGGGCAGAAAGGGGAAAAGGGTTCTTTTGGAGCTCCAGGTATCCCAGGAATGGATGGAGAAAAGGTAAAAATGGCTGCAAACACATTTAATCTCCTTACTAATTGAAATTCTGTTCCCCCACCTGAGATTTTCTAGCACTGATTGCTGTCATCCTTTCTGGCAGATGCAGTGAATGATTTGTTTAGAATACACCAGACATTTCTGCAGTCCAGTTATCTGAAATGCATGAGGATATAAAAATGTTTTTAAGAGTTGCTATACAAGGGCTTTAAAAAACATTTAAAGAGTTTGCGTATCATTGTATTCGATAACCACAGAATCCGCAAATGAATCAGCACTTACAATGATTTTTGACAGAAAAAGCTAATTTTACTAACTTTTCTGGGTCACAATTACGAGTACTTCAAATGTTTTACTTGCAATACTGTATGACCTTGTCTTCTCGTTCTTTAAAATCAGTTCCAGTTTGTTGATCTTTTAAACACATGAGGACATTAACTGTGGTCGAAGTGTTCAGATACTTTCCTGAGCTGCTGTATGTTCTTATGTCTGTCCTGTGGACGTGGCTCCTCACTTTCTGTGTTGGCCTTGACAGGGGGATCAGGGACTTCGAGGCCCAGCTGGTAATCCCGGAAAAGAGGGTCCGAAGGTAAACCGTCCTAAATCAGAGATTAGATAAGAGAATCGTGTGATTGGCCAGACACATGAGCCCCTGATATATCCACAGTCTTCCCTTTAGCTGTAATTCTGGAAGTACATTTCCTCTGTTACAAGGCATAGCAGAGCAAAGGTATTACAAATGGTGCAACAATTATAGCAAAAAAAAAATGGTTTGCATACTTTACATTAGAGTGCATGAATGAGAGAATTCAGAGATGAGCATTAATAATGTGTTAGAGCATCATAAGAGAGAAACTAAATCAAGAGAGTGTTCTTTCTGTCTCAATGGTTGTCCATCTGTCTCATATAGGGAGTGAAGGGTGAGAGAGGCTTTCCTGGTCCATTGGGGGATAAGGGTGACGAGGTGAGTTATCAAAATGATATGACAAAGCTAAACTAATCCTGTTACAGTTAGTGGGCTTGTCTTATGTGTCATAGCTGACTACTATACTGCTGCTCCAGACACTTTATCTACCAAACTGTGAATCTGAAATGAAGTGATTTTATTTGTTTGAGTAGATTGCCGTTTCAGTAGGTATTTAAATAAACATCTTTTGTTTTGGACCCATTGACATTTGAAACAATGCTGACATTGAATAGAATAGTATATTGTCCAATGGACCAATGGATTCTCATTTAAATTTCAGGGATAGAGAATGAATTATTAATCATAGCCACAATTGTTTTAATCTGTTTCCAGGGGTCCCCAGGTGTGCCAGGATTGCCTGGATCCACAGGCCGTATGGGTCCACAGGTAAGAAACTTCTTATCTTCATGATTTTATGGTTTTTAAATGGCGGCTAGTTTAGTTCCTAGGAAATATATTTTTTTATTTTTCTTCTTTTGTTTTGTAAAATGATCCTTATTAATATACCTCTGCATTTAGGGACTGATTGGCAGACCAGGACCTGTTGGACCCCCAGGACCAAAGGGAGAACGGGTTAGTATAATCAAGTGATAATTTCTGCTTTAAGATTTTAAAATAATTTTAAGGCCCTTAAAAAAAGATAATGCTAGGTAAAACCCAGGCATAGTGTAAGTAAGAGATAATCAATGGTTTGCCATGCATTAAAAGATTTTAAATGCACGACGTGGAGGCAAAGAACCCGAAGCAGAAGAACTGAAGGACGGCCTTCACAGACACAAGCCGTTGATTATCTCACTTATTCCATGGTCATTTGCCAAGTTATAAACAAGTTAAAACTAGTAAGGCACATCTTTTTCTCTCTTTCGCTTTTCCCGGCAGTATAGTTCTTTGACCCATCTGCATCTGTATGAATCACACACACACTGCCTGATAAATGGTTGAAATGATACTCTCACAAAATGTTAGCAGGAGAAAGTAAATATGCCGCTCAGTGTGTTTCGACGAGCTGGTGGTGTGTCCTGTAGTGTGCAGATATATACTAGAAAGGGAATAGAGGCATTTTTAATCTGTTTTCAGCAGTTGATCGGCTCCACTGAGAGCCAACCCAATAGAGCCAAGGGGCATTGAATCTATCCTCAAAACTTCCAAATGCTCTATCTGAAACCTGTTATTGTTCACAACATTTGCTAACACTGCAGTGTGGCGTTGGCCCTGACTCTCAATGCAATCTTATACTTTGTTTGGAGAGGCAGTTTGTGTTATGCATGTAAAGAAAAGAAATGTCTTTTTGTTCCAGGGCAGCGACGGAGTGGAAGGCAGACCCGGCCCTCCTGGACCTCCTGTAAGTTTTGAATTAAAGTGTGCATTTTCTACACCACTAGGAATAGCAAACATAATTGAAAATATAATGAATGCTTTCCTACAGGTTTCCATAACACTTTACGCTGTCTTTCAGTGGTCACTAAACAGATAGCTCTGCTCCAGTAGAGCATCATATTGGAGTTTTGCAAAACACTAAGCAATTTTTGTGCCACAGTACTTATCCATTTTGGGAAAATCAGTCTACATGTGGTTTATTAGTTATAGTTGTCTCATAGTTATCTCTGCATATTAAATGGAATGGGGAAAAATTATTTTATATAGAAAAAAAAAATGGATAATGATAATTAAAGCACAAGTGAGATGCGTATTTGAAAAAAAAAAGAATCTGTTGTGTGACTGATAGTTCATGCTCTTTAGTATGTAAAATACTTTTTAGTATAAATCTAACAAGGTTCCTCTTCAGGTGTTGGTAAATGTGGAATTACTATGTTTTTTTTTTGTTGTTGTTTTTATATAAATATATATCATATTGCTTTGGGCAGGTTATTTTGACTTTAGCCAATCAGCAGCCACCTAGCAACATCCTAAAATCTGATTTTTTTGTAGGGTGTCCCATATGCAGAGGGAAATGGAATGAGCAGTCTCTATAAGCTTCAGGTAAAACTTCCACTTGATACTAAAACACACAATATTTTAGATTGTAACTATATTGGTCATATTGTTTATAACTTTTTAAACTGTGCTTATTATTATTTACAGAATGGAGCGACTAATACAGGTCAGCCCGGACCACCAGGGCCCCCGGTATGTCATATTTTTTTATTATATCCCACATAAAATTAATAGTTCTTTGAACGTAACCCACCACAGGGAATTGGTTGTTGCACTTTTAATGAAGTTTAAATGTCAATACACAAAGAAGCTACATTGATTTGGGAATCTGTATTCGGTTTTACACAGCATGAATTGAAGGACGGCTCATGGCCACACAGACACAAATCTG
The DNA here is from genome assembly GCF_023724105.1 of Carassius gibelio. Taxonomy (NCBI): domain Eukaryota; kingdom Metazoa; phylum Chordata; class Actinopteri; order Cypriniformes; family Cyprinidae; genus Carassius; species Carassius gibelio. The sequence goes on along the minus strand of NC_068408.1, from coordinate 7,397,523 downwards.
AAACTCAGACAATGACAGCAGCCCAAAGGGAGAAGGGCAAAACAAACCTGTCACACATAGTCAACAAAGTAGCTGCTTGTAAAGAAGGGGTAATTGAAATGCAGGGCTTTAATAGGAAAAAAAGAGAAATGTATATAAAAGAGCTTTTCTGGCCTAGCGGAATCATCCGATTAGCTTATCAACACAGTGACATGCACACTTATCTAGTCTGTATGTAATGCGTCCTTCCTTTCCATGAAAAACAAGAGTATATTCCCTCCTGGGCCATCTTTACCAAGAACTCTTGGTAAAGAGTGACCGCCTCCTGACCGCCCAGAACTCTTGAAATGCTAAAGCCTTATCAGCAGGTCTGAAAGAGGACACTCTCCAATCTCCCTCCTCACTGCAATAGACTCAAGGAGTTGCGTACAAGTCCCCCAGGGTGCTTTGTTTCAGTTTATCCTCAGCTGAACCTGTTCTAAGTGGGACATGACACTTCCTGTTGACGTTCCGCAGCTGGAGGAGACCGCACTTAGACTTTGATTAAACTTCATTTGAACAGTCAATGCGCTTGTGATTGGGAGAACGTTTGATGTGACTGGATTGTGTTAGCCTGCAGAGTCATGATATATTAGCTCACTTTTGTGCTAAAGGGTAAATTAGCTTTCGAATGTAATATTCGGTCTTGAAATAGGATAAATTAGAGGCACTCTTGACTTCTTGACTGTCATTTCAAAAAGTGGTTCAATTTACCTCAATTCACTTTGGTGTTTAGATTTTATGTCCAATGCTGCTCTGTTTAGGTTGTTTTCCCAAGCCTAGCATGCTTTGTCACTGTGTGTGGTCTACAAACTCAGTGTATGTATTAAACTTTATTGACTCTTGTCATTTACATACTATTTGCACGAATCAGTGGGCAGGGCAAAACAGGCAGCGGTGTAGAATTAGGCGTTTATGATCTTCTGCGGAGGTGGTGTTTAGCCACAATATTATGTAGAAAGTGGCACATTTCACAGCCTGTCGTTTTCGGATTCAATAAAAGCTGTTTTTAGACTAGTTTAATAGTTTTGAGTTCTGAAACTTACAATGTTTTTATTTATATCGAAAGATCAAGAGAATTTTTATATCAGTTCATGACCCCTTTTAAAATGCTACATAGGCATAAACAGTCAGTCATGCACAGCCCACATGATGCCTTTAATTGTTAGATACATAGAGCTATGCACCATTCAGAATTAATTTAAGGATTCTTAAAAATCTTATTTAATTACTGTATTTAAATAATTAAGGAAATGGGAATTCAGAATTTTAATTCAAGTTATAATTTGAATTTAACTTGTTAACCTCAGTTAATGAACCCTTTGTATTACATGCCTAATTGTAGACTCATTTATAAGAAGATATATGACAGTGGATTTGCAGTGGAAGCGGCGTTGCAAATAAATATAAGCAAAATTCAGTGTTTAAGTGAAGCTTTTATGTGTGAATAAAACATTTATACATTTTAGTGTTTATTATTAATACATAAAAAATAATCAATTAAAATTAATGTTAAATAATAATAATAATAATAATAATAATATCAGTTAAGTTTTACCTTTTTTACATTTTAAAAGTTTAATTATGCTTCCTTTTTAGTTCTAGTTCCTTGAATTCAAATTAAAATATATACTATACATTCAATTTATATATTAATTTAGAATCAGAAAGTGTTGTGTTGCCAAGTGTTCTTACAAACACAAGGAATATCAATAAATTCTACTTCCGATCATACAAATTCAACTTCCTGGGGTTCGTTGCCGGGTCAATTCAAAATTCACACTAATGAGATGCAAAATATCTGATTCTTAAATTCTGAATTGTGCTCTACCCGGTTAGATGGACAGCTCACTAGGCTTTGGAACAGAATTCTCTCACCATAATTCCCTCGTGGCTCTTTTTTATGACAGACACCTGATTGTGTCACTGTTTGACAGCAAATCTAGGCAGACGTCATCCAACTAATTACACAGATTTGATTAATTGATAGCACACAAAGCCATAAGGTCAGTTTCACAGGATAATTCTGTGCTTTTCTTTTCCAGGGGCCCAAAGGAGATGAAGGAAGGATGGTGAGTGTTGCTTCACTTTGATTTGTATTTAATGGTCCTCTGCCCTTCTATGCCTCTGGATTGCGAGAAACCGGTCTAGCCAGCACTGGCTTTCTGGCTAGTCTCCATTAATCACAGCTCCTGGCTCAAATGTAGCCCGAGAGCAGCCGAGCATGACAGTTTAGTCACACAGCATTCTCAACAACAAAAGGAGTGATCAGGAACGGCGCCTAAATCAAATTGTCGCTGCATATTTCTCTGCCTGCGGGAGATGTTGTGAACGCGGTACATGCGCAGCCCCCAAACAAAAGCACATGCACGACAGCGACAGAGCCCTACAATAGCAACAATGCAGCTCCGGCAGCCAAAAAGCTGGCACTTCCTGTTCTCACGGGTGCAATTTTGATATTTTTTGCGGTTTCTTTTTTTTGCAAAACCATTTTTCAGCAGCATGGTAATTTGACATTTGAATAAATGGTCCCAGCAGTCTCCGGCACCGTGCTAGAATTGCCCCCATCTGTCTCCAGTCGATCCTCTTTCTGGTCCCATGTAGGTCTGCGCTCTGTTATACATGGCAGTCTACACGTGCGACAATTACTTTTGCAATCTGCCTCAGTGGCGAGGCCCGTTAATGTGGCGCCTGCTGCTGTCCGTCAATAGCGACTGAGCCGTGAGACGAACGTGATATACGATGCTTGTACGCAGATTTTTCAGCACTCCGTGGACGGGTTCGGTGTGGGGAAGCGGCCAATCACTTGGGGTGAATTACGAGCTGCTCTGTTTGCAGCAGAGTACATGTGATTTATTAACACGGCAGGCTAAATGAAAATGGAAGGAGTAAAGTAAATGCTTTGTCAGGATGGTAATGCGACAGAATTAGAGTTAACTCGACGCACTTGTCAGGGCGAAGATAAATATGTGGGTTTTAATTGAAATAATCAGTGACATGCCTTGAAAAATGTTGTCTGGTGTTTGTCGAGTTGCTAAAATACATTACACAACCAGTTTGCTAGCTAGCTACACTGTTGTGATCTGCTTCATCAGTTGCTTTGACCTGGAAATACATTTTGAGTTTCCACTGAAGGAAACCGGAAAGTTACAGCTTTCTAAAGAAATTATTTTTTTCCATTTCAAACTATTGCTGTGAAATAATCTTTTAAACTTCTGGCACTTTTATGGCTCAGGGGTTGATTTTTATTATATATAAATATATGTAATACCATTGATACCATAAGAAAAGCTACGTTCAAGCCCTTTTCCAAAACGTAATAAAACTTATGGCTATCTGAGGTTGAATGGAATGGAATTTTGAGGAAAACGAAAAAGATTGCATCTCACTGTAAAGTGAGATGGGTTTTACTTTCACTTCTACTTAAAGGTCGATGTCTGTCTGGAGCACTATGCATCATTACACAAACAGACTAATGTTACACTGAAAATGACAGTCTTCTGTTGTTTATCATGATGGGCATAGTCTCTGAACTTTTTATCACCCCTTATATGTTTGGATAGCACGAATAGTGTAGGCCTACCTTGTAGTTAGAAAAGCTAGCGCAGCGCACCTTTGCATTTGACATACTGTCATCGGACTACTCCTCTTTAGTAACATCATCATCTGATTCTTCATCTCTGGTTGTGAAATAGTCTATTATAATATCTTATAGGGCACTGATATCACCACGATTGAGTAGACGGAGATGAGCAAGATCGTCTAAAACGTGAGCAGCTTCGGACTGCGTTGTTTTCTTGTGCTCCGCCATCTCACCATATTCAAAAATAAATAAAGCTTTGCATGCAATAGTTTAAACGGGACTGGTGAGAAATGTGCATTGATACACCATTATTATATATGTTACATGGTTTATTTAGATGTTTGTGGTGTTAAGAGAAAGCACCTCCTCTTAACATGAGAGAAAGACAAAGCCTTTTTTGCTTGCTGCAATATATCGTTATTTTTTTGAACTAAACAAGTGAATTTTGCCAAGATATTTTCAGAGATGATAGAAAAGATGTTATAGAATAATAATTGACTGAAACCCTAATTTAAATTTTTTTTGCATACAACCTATTTTTTTAATTTCCTGAAAATGTCCCAGCACAACATCCAATGGGTTTTCCCAGATCTCACACACACACACACACACACACACACACACACACACATATATATATATATATATATATATATATATATATATATATATATATATATATATAGTGTGTGTGTGTTTATATATATATATATTTATTATTTATTTCCATTTTATTCTAAATTATAATGCTATTAAATATAACAACATTTGTGATATTGAAAATGACACTCTGGTGAACCATTTTCAGTCGCCATTTTTGCATTTCTCTTTAAACAATTTGACACCATATAGTGACCTCCAATCCAAAATTCTTCAATTTTCATAAGAGAATAAAAGGGTATTAGTTTTCTGAAAAAAATGTAGTGAAGTTAGTTGCGTTGTCACTTTTACTTTGTCACTTCCCAACTCTGACACACACACACACACACACACACACAGAGACTTTCATGCATGAAGGTGTCCGTGCTGAGCTGGAATATGTTTCCTTTATTCCAGGGTGAGCCGGGGCTGATGGGATTACCAGGTCTAGAGGGGCTGCCAGGTGCTAAGGTAAGCGCATTTGAATGAATCGTGTCACTGGACGCTCTCTCACCCTGTCTGAGTGTCCCAGATTACACACAGCTTTCAACAGCTCAACCAGCCATTCCGCTCTGTGCCTTCACGATTTGACATGACATTGCAGTTTTGTTGTGTATGAGTGTGTGTGTGTGTTTGACAGACACAGAGATGGAGGGTGGGGCACAGCCATTCATAATTGATTCAAGCATTGTTAGTATTCTAATTTCACCGCAGTGCTTAGTCAAAGCACTCGAGAATTCAAGAGAAAGACCATGAATACCAGAATACTAGAGAGGGTAGAAATAATAGGCTTCATTAAATCGAGCCCACAGAATGCTCCAGACCCCCCCGACTGCACGTATCAAAGCACTGGTGCATGGAGACCCTCTTCCGTCTGTCTGCCAGAGCAGCTTCCTCCTTTGAGCGGCTTCAAACTCGCCCACTCTTCCCAGAAAGGACTTGTCAAGATGTAGTCTTAGCATTTTGCGTGCTCGCCGACTCCACAACAGCCACAAGGCTGCCTGATCTCAAGCTGTTTATTTGCATGCTGTGCCCCAAAACTTAAAAGCAGCTCATTAATTCCTGAAGCCAGCAGAGCGCATATGGAGTTAAGAGAGCAGCTCACACACACACACACACCCAGAGAAACTGAAAGAATGATTTTGGAGGACTTGTCAAGCACAGTTGGTTTCGAGATCAGAAAGAAACGCAATCATTGTGTTTTTCTGACATGTTCTCAGGTGGTTTTGGAGTAGATTCGTCATCTTACATGTGTGTGTTTGTGTGTTGCAAGGGTGATCCTGGCCTATCTGGTCCACCTGGTGTTCCTGGTCCTACTGTAAGTTATTCAGTTGTTATTTTCCTGCTTTCAAACCACTGTACTACACATAAAATTAAATATTATTTATGAAATAAGCTACAAGAAATAAGATAGTTAATAAGAAAATGGCACAATACACACCCCTTAGGAATTTACTATAGTCAGTTTTCTATTTTGTTTGCGCTATTTTGTTCATGTTCATGAAGTGCCATCCTTCTCATAGAATAAAGATTTTCAGTTGGGTGTGTGTCAATTATGGTTTGATTGATTTCAAACACGTTTTTATGAATAAGTGAAAATATGATTGAAAATTAACCGAATACATAAAGATAACTTGCATAGCAAGGTTGTAAATGTTTGATTGTAAAATTGAAGTCCAACCAATTGACCAATGTTGAATATTGCTCTAGCTTGTTTCCCTTATTTTTATATTTAGTTTTATATTATTCAATAAATATAATTAAATACTAATAATTTAATAAAGCTACTAATAATATAAATCTCAAAATAAATGTCCAATTTCCATTATAGTTTTGTAATGCCAAAATTTACTTGTAGCATTTAAAGTATTTTATTTTATTTTTTTTTATTTACATTTTTTTTGTAATTTATTTTCTAGTGTTTTGTGTTTTCCAGTGTTTCCAGTATTTGTAGCGTTTAATACAATCCATTCATGATTGCTTGTATTGGTGCAACCCCATATTATAAGCAAGAAGATATACTTCTGTCTCTGACATGTACAATACTGGACTGTAAAATAACTGATATAATCTTTTTAGTTGTGTTGGAAAAGCATATTTAATGCCACAGTTCCTATGGGATTTTCTTACATTGAAGCTGTGACGGTTTAGTGGTCTGTCACAAGATAAAGGTTTCATATCATGTATGGATTTTTAGATAAAAGTAGTGGATGTTTTAGCAATGTTCTCAGCCTACGGGTGGTTTAGATGGACACCAGGTTTAGGTTTAACTCCTCTTCTTTGTCGTTTCTGTAACTGATAGGGAAAGCCTGGTCCACGTGGTGAGCCAGGGATCCCTGGAGAGCCGGTGAGATTTGTTTTCTTGCTTGTTAGCAGCTGTCAATCATACGGCAGGTTTTGGCAACAGTATCATGCGAGACTGATGATGTCCCATTTTCCCTCTTTTGTCTTTCCACACAGGGAGAACGAGGGCCTGTGGGAGAGACTGGCTTCCCTGGACCTGAAGGGCCTCCTGGATCCCCTGTGAGCAATCGTAGCATTCATTACACCTGTAATCTGCAGTGTACACTAATGAACACATGTCTGTAAACTTCAGCAGTGGTTTTCAGATGTCTTTATGATTAGACCCACAAAAATCACAATCTTCTTGTGAGGGTCATCTTAAAAAATATATATAAAAGCCTCTCTATATTTTTATAAGCCAATATACACTATGCAAGGAAAAATTATATTTATTAATAATAATATTTATTATTTATATTTTCAGAATCACATTTATTTATTTACACGTTTGTTTTTAAAATATATTCTGAAAATATAGTTATTTATATTTAGCGCTGGGCAACGATTAATCATATCCAAAATAAACATTTTTGTGTACATAATTATTGTTTATGATATGATATATTTAATGTTTATCTACAATGTATTTACTTGTATATGTGGAAATATTTATATTCATTTAATTTATATATATATATATAAATATACTTAATATATAAACATAACATTCTTCTTATAAATGCATGTGTGTGCGTTTGTATACATAATAAATATACACACACACACATATTATGTGCACAAAAACTTTTATTTTGAAAGCGATTAATCATTGTCCATCACTATTTATAATTATTAGTATTAATGCTATTATGAGTAGTATTGTTGGTTTTTAATATTGATCTTAATAAATGCTACTTATAATTACAAATGATTCCAAATTATTAAAATAATTTATGATATTAATATAACTGTGCATTTTTTTTTCTTTTTGGGGTCAAAAACTGAGGCTGTCCATATAAATAGTACAACTGCAATTTTTTTTATTATTTTATTTTTTTTTTATAATTAAGATCTTCTGTGGTCCCCTTTGTGGCCCCGGGGGTCCCTGGATCTACCTGTAATCTACCTTTTATGCTGCACCTGTCTGTGATCTACACCATAAAAAGTAACATTTAGTTCTCATTAGTTTCTGTCTTCTGTTCTCAACTCCGTGATCTTCTAACAGATTGATCCAGCGTTTGATCCATCCTTGAATTGCAGACCAGATTTAATTAACTGATTAGTCTGCTGATTGATTCACAGTTTGACTCGCTGTGAATTCAGAGTTCTGGCACAAACATTCTGTCGGAGTTTATTTTTCCTCAGTTCTTGATTTCTGCTCACTGGCCTGTAGTTTGATTCAGAGTCTGGGCCGTTTCTAATTAGAGATCCCAGAATGCTAAAAATCACTGTAAACAAGCGTCAGATATATCACACAATTGGAATCATAGAGGTTTAGATCGGCTGAATTACTATGATTGACACAAATGTAGTGTGATATAGCAGCATAAAGCAGAGCTCTGTGTCAGATTGTTGAGCGAATGTTTTTGGCTGTATAATCTCACTTCATAGCACAGAGTAATCTCCTCGTACTTCTCTTCTCTGTACTGTGGTGTTAAACCCGGCTGGTTTGTGCTGTGGTAATGAGTGCAGTGACTGGGGTAAACGTTTGATTGGCTGTCTCAGTGAAGGAGTACAGTGGTTGTACGGGTCTCATATAATTGCTTCGTTATTCACAGCCGTAATGCCTTCAGAACCTCCGCTGAATACACAGAATTCCCCTTGGGAATTCCGGTTTCTTTCAGGTATTATTTTGCGATTTGTTCCTAGTTTATGTAGCTCGAGTCCTAATTGTTCAGACTTAACCTTAGTAGAACAAGGTGCGCTAAACCAACTACAAGTACGAACTAAACTACATCAAAGTTGCCAGTGTTTGCACCACATTTTACTTGTGTAATGTGACGAAGAGTAGCACCCAGAAGAGTGTGAATACTTTTGATACACTTTAAATGGATGGATGGATGGAATAAACTTTCTTCCATTTTCACTTCTAAAAGAACATCACGAAAGTAGTTTTGTAATAGCATCTCAAACCATGTGTGCACATTGGACCCCATCTAGTTATGTTTGGATATTATAAACAATGCAGAGTTGTTTTGATTGCAAAGATTGATGGGAATGTTCTGTCTCCTCCACAGGGAAGGCCGGGAAAAGACGGAATTCCAGGCTATACGGTATGTGTGTACAGTATATGCATGACAGAGCTTTTGTTTCAGCTGTACTGTGTCTCTAATATGGTAATGTTAGCAGAAAATGAATGCTTTTACTTTCATACCTGCAGCATCTAATAACTTGTGCCAGCGAGTAGTGGATAGCGGTTAGACTCGGATCCGTGCTGGTCTACATTTATCTCTGTCTCACTCCATTTCTCTCTTTCCCGAGCAAATAAAAACCCAACACCAGTCATTAGTCTTGTAAAGTTTTCAATAATAGGACCGCTTACTCACTGCTAATGCTCTCCAGTGTGGATAAAATCCTGCTCATGAGCCATTAAATCATGAATAATGCATGCGATCACTAATTAAATGTCCCCTACAAACAGAGTTTGTAGTTTCGAAAGCCTTGTCACGTCAAACAGAAAATGTTCTGTTCTCTGATGCCTTGTCACAACAGAATGCATATCTACAGCAGAACTGTGACAAATCGCACTTGCACTTTACAGCAGCGAGCAGACACATCAGAGAGCCTCCAACACAAAGCTCACAAACATACGCCTCCGTCACAGACAGAGGAACACTGTAAATGCAACATGCATCTGCAGATTTTAATGAGGTGAGCGAGATGGAGCAGAGGATGAGTCAGAAGTCAGTTCGCTCGTTGACCATCTTGTTAAAGCCCAGATCAGCTATTTTGTATAGAGTATGACAAGGTTTTGAGGTTTAGCTGATTAACTTGATCCAGTTTGCCTCTACTGGTCAATGTTATAACCGCAACATCTGGCAGTAATAATTATAACCAGTGTTATTTTAGTATTATTTATATACTGTTACAGTATTTAATAATATTTTAAAATAGATTTTTGCAATATTCACTTTTCATTTGAATATTACTTTGTGTTTTTTTTTTTTTTTTTGCTTTTCTTTTTTAAAGCTTTCTTTTATTTTTTTATTTATTTTTAGTCATTTTATTTACATCATAACATTTTTAATTTTAATATTCTAATTTCTAACTTATATATATATTATATATATTTAGGTATTTAGGTATTTAGTATTATATTTAAGTATTTTAATCTAATTTAGTAATTCAATTTCATAAATTATTTTATTATATTATTTATATTATATTATTTCAGATTTATTTCAATCTCTAAAATGCACCACAGTTTTAGTAATTTTAGCACTAATTTTATTTGTTATCTGACATGGCAACGAGTCAAACGAGTCTAATTCCTCATTTTCATTTCTCAATTTTTTTCTTTTATTTTTCTAATTTTAGTTTTATTTGGTTAAACTAAATCTAAACCCCATTTAAACAATTGCTTTACTTACAAAAAGTGTTAAATGAAAATAAAAATAAAATGTAACTTATTTTAGAAATGTCAATGTATTTTATTTCAATTAGTAGCCAAGGCATCTTTTTTTTGTTGTTGTTTATCTTGAAGTACTGAAATAAATAACTCAAAATAAATAAACCTTTATAGATATAATAAAATTACGTAAAATGCACAAAAAATTTGACTTTAAAACTAAAGTGGTAAAGTATAAAAATAAAATCTAATGCTAAATATGAACACAAACTATAATAGTATAGCTAAAATAACACTTTTTTTGTTGTTGTTAGTTTTACTTTCATTTAACTTGCATTGCATTTGTTTAACTTGATTGGCTCAAGCAGAACGGAGCAGCAAGAAGCTGGATTTGAAACCATGATTTTTCAACAAGCGCTGTCTCTGGATAAGTCAAGGTTCAAATGGGTTTGGATCATCTGGAGGAAGATCACTGGCCTTATTTTCACTTTCATTCACGTCACCATCTTCTCAAATGGCACGACTGCATGTTTGCGGGGTGTTGCACCACTCTAACACACAGATTTCCTCTATTTTCTTTTCTTTTCCCCCTCCCTGTTTCGTTCATGGATGGCCGTCTGTCTCTTTCGGTGGTGCAACAGTGCCATCTAGCTAGAAGGGAGTTTTTCGGTCCTCTCAGTTTACTTTTCCATCTCTTTTATGGCAGGGGCTGAGGGAAACACAATTCAGTGGGCACAGTGATGGCTTTAAGCTCTCCTCATCAGGAGCCTGGGAATAGAGACGAGGAGAGAGATTGTTAGACATTGATGGGGGTGTGGATGAAAGCAGATGGTTGAGGATGCTTTCACAAAGTGCCGCCCGCTTTAGAAGCGCAGGCTAGATTGCATTTCTTCTTTGCTCGGCTGCTGTAATCCAACAGGAGAATTTGATACCGAGATGTTCCCCGAGGAACTAGTGGGAGCCCTGATGCGAGAGAGGAGCAGAGATAGATGGGAAAGAGAGGGAGGGAGGAATGCAAGAATGGTTTTGGAGTACAATGAGAGGTGTTTCTCTACAGAGCCGTCTCAGAGGAGATGGAGAGAGACGAAGACGACAAAGAGAGATACATAGGTTCACGGCTTTGATGAGTTTGGGGAAAAAATGGTCATTTGTAAATCCACCGAGCTTTTTCGCTCTGCTCTAGACTGAATGACTGGAAAAGTTGGCCCATTAAAGCAGCCAAATAATTTCATTCCTCTAATGCGGCTTGGGAGCGGTCTATGAAAAATAGCGCAGTTTAGCCATCTGTATGTATGAGGGTTTACTTCAGGGACCCCCTAAAAAAAGTGTCTAGACGTTTTCTAGATCTGACAAAACCAACCTTTTGGAGACATACAGAGGGCTTCTTAATTATTCCAAAATCATTCCATAAAAATAATAATCAAATAAATGTAAAATATATAAATTAGAAAATATGGTTACGTGTGTGTGTGTATATACAGTATACACACACACACACACAAATACATATGTATATACTTTTATGCTTTTTTTTCCCCTTAATTTCTCAGATTTCTCGTATGTATTTTCACAGGGAGCCACAGGCAGACCTGGAGACAGAGGTACTAAAGGAGAACGGGTGAGATTTCATATTTCGTTTTGATGGATTGCATACACTATAAAAGGGTCAGTGTGATCATCAATGTCACTGTTGTGTAAACGGCATGAAAGAAACCATTTATTCATTGTGACAAGAAAGCTATAAAAGGAGAAATAGAAAGAAGAAAGCATATCATTAAACATATCAATAATTAAAAATAATAATAATAATAAAATGTTGCTCTAATGACTACAAATCTCTAATCTCCAGGTAGCGGTTTTGATTAGTTATATGGTGCATTGAATGTAATATAGCCATATGCTATTATCAACTGAAGTTGCGGGAGCTCACAATAGTCTGCTTGTGTTGTATAGATTCTGTTATTTATATTCTGGTGTTGGCTTTGCAGGGAGATACAGGGATTCCAGGAGAGAGAGGAGTACAGGGAGAAAGAGGCAAACCTGGAGAAAGAGGGGGCATTGGTCCTCAGGGACAGCCTGGACAGAAAGGAGAACCAGGCACACCTGGATCTTTAACAACATCAGGGACTGTCAGTCTGTTGGTATGTAAATAATCCTACAGATACAAGCCATAGAGAGAGGATGTAGTATCTGTTCAATCACTGTTCTAAAAGGCTTTCCTTTTTGACTTCACCACACATTCAGAAAAATCTGAAGTTGGATTGGTTTTCTTCAGGCCTGCTAATACTGAGAGCAACATATGTTTTCAACATATGTGAAAAATTAAATGATCAAAAGTGACAGAAATCATTTGAAATATATATTTTTACTAATTAAATTGTTTTTATTTTATTTATTTTATGTTCATCAAAGAATCCTGAAAAATTATCCAAAAATATTAAGCAACACAATAATTTTCAATATAGAAAATTTGATGTTATTTGAGCACCAGATAAGCATACAGATTTGTTCTTCTATAGGATCATGTGACACTGAAAACTGGAGTAATGGCTGCTGAAAATTCACCTTACCATTTTAGGAATAAATAAAATTTTCTAATATATTAAAAAAGAAAAGTTACTTTAATGATCATATTAAAAAATATTTTTACTGTATTTTTTATCAAATAAATGCAGACTTCGTTCAAAAACTCTTACTGACAACTTTCATGTGTCAGGCTTTACAGGGTAAAAGAACGTTTACACCTACAGAGATTTATAGCAATAAAGCAACCAGCAATCATTGGTTTGCAATGCCAGGTTAACGGTTGACGGTTAAAACAATTTGAAGCAACATCACCAGTACATGAGCATAATATACTATTATATTAGTACTATATTTATACTACATAATATTTCTTCTGTCAAGAAAAGGGATTCAGTGTCAAACAATACAGCCCATTTGAGATTTTCAGGAGCACAGCCAGAGGCACAGCCAATCAAATAAACCGTATAGGGCCTTCAGCAGCATGAACACCCACTACAATCAACTGTACAGCCACTTGATAACCTCCAGCAATAAAATCACTGTCAGCGTGAACCCTTTCAAGATTACAGTGACTGCATAGTCCTCTGGAGGTGGAGCACTTCTTTGACCTCTGTAAAAGATCCAGTTGCTGGCTTTCTCCCAATCTGCACCAGCCTCCTGGCCCCCGTCCTGGATCCATAACCGCAGGTCACCCCACACTATTCAGAGGGCAACCGTCATTGATTGCTTTGTTGTGCATAACACACCCGTGAACACTTCAGAATAAATCATTAGGATCTCTGCATAACAATAATTACCCACACGTGTTGGCAAACCCATTAGCCTCTGAAAAGCACAGTCTGCAGCAATGAGCCACCCGCTGCGAGGCCTATATCCAACGCTCTCGCTCCCAATCAAACAAACTCAGAGCCATGTCACTCAGGAAGGGACCATTAGAAGTGTATTGTGTGTGTCGCAGGGGTGGAAGGATATAGTAGTGGCAGGAGCTCTACGCAAACTCCACCTCTAAACCACAACTACAAACATTAAAGGGATAGTTCACTCAAAAATGAACATTACCATTTACGAACCCTCAAGTTGTTCCAAACGTAAAATTATGGGTTTCCCCAATGTTGGTAACCAAACAGTTTATGATATCCATCGACTTTTTTAGTATGGAAGTCATTGGCTATCATCAACTGTTTGGGTGAACTAGCCCTTAATGCTCTTTAAAGGATGATAGGGGTAATAGAGTTTAAAAGGGATATTTCACTCAAAAATGAAGTCATGTTGTTCCAGTATGACAGACTTTTTTTTCTGTTGGACACAGTAGCTGAATTTATTAGGCTCTGTGTAGTAACAGCTGCTCTATGTGAAATCATGCACCTGATGGAATTAACCGCTGATTAGAGAACCGGCTTTACTGACGAGATGTGCATTAACGATCGGCCGATCGTGATCGGAGCACCCCTAGAATTTATAAATAATATCCTTTTACTGTATATATTGAAAGTGAATGAGAACTAGGGCTTTCAAGCTTCAAAAAGAACACAAAAGTACAATACAAATTGCATAAAGTTAATCATTGTATGCTTCTATTTATGAGTTTAGGGTCAGTAAAAATTAGACACTCACTTTTATTCACCAAGGATGCATTAAATTGATCAAAAGTGACAGAAAAGACATTTATTATGTCTTATTTGTTTTTGAACAAATAAAGTGCAGCCAGTATTGTTATTTTTATGTTAAATCTTGCCAACACCAAACTTTTAAAAGGTAGTGTATGACAGCTTTCTGTGAGGAGCAGACTGAATTTTGAGCCATGGTCATTAATTATTTTGTGAAGAGGATAAACTGAATCATTGAAAAGATCTGTATAAAAGTACCTTTTATTTCATGAATCAAACATCACCGCTTCCTCAAAGTTTTATGAAAGTGCCACGATGAGCAGTGCAGGTTTTTATTTCTCTCAGTGAATAACAACTTTAGTTTACAAACAGAAATTGATGCTAGACTCACCAAGACCATCTCAAAGCAATTATTAGGACTTTTTGTTCCAAGCTTAATGACGCATTTATAAATGAATATCAAAGAGATCAAAGTGGCAGAAAGCACACCCTGTTGGTTTTCTTTATTTTACAAAAGCACAAGGTGCTTGTTATTATGTTTGTATACAAATAAAAGTAGACCCTTTACAGATTCAATTGATGTATTGCTCTTATCTGTACTATCAAAACTGACAAAGTAATTGTAACGATATTCCCTTTGTAATCATCGGGAAGAAGGAGGCGGGAACCGGCGCACAATCAAAATACATTTTAATAATCACAAAATAAATACAAAACGGCGCACCAGCCCCTCGCGGACGACTGGTGCGCGCAAATAAAAACCAAAACATAAAATATGTCCCAGGCCTGGTCCTCTCTCGTCCTTCACGGTCGTCACTCCAGTTTTATATCCTTCCATCTCCTACGTGGGACTCGATACTGGCGGTGGGGCGCAGGTGTAGCTCATCTCCAATCACTACACCTGGCCTCACTCCTCGTTCCCACGCCTCTCGGCCCCGCCCCACTCGCCACAGTAATCCAAGTTCCTTTAGGGGATTTTAAAAAACAAACTGCTTCGTTTATCGACCTCAGAGGGTTAAATGCATGCAGTCATTCACTTTCACTTTTTCTTTAAATTTTTCACTGTGTTGCTACCTAGCAACCTTGTAAAGTCGCCCTTCTGTGACACTGTCTGCAAGCGTTTCATGTGGATGTCAAATTGGCGAATGACGCTTGTGTTATTAGGTATGTTAAGGCCCTGACATGAGTCATGTTAAGGGCTTTTAGACTGATCGTTGAATCTCCACACTCTGAATATGCATTAGCCCAATTCCTTTTAACCCTCCACAAGCGTTCAGGTGAGGGATGTGAGGATGCTGCACTTGCAGCCCGAGCCAGAGAGTGTAACAGGGGCCTCTGAGTGTTTGAAAGAATGGCCTTGAACTGTGAAAGGTATGTTTTTGAATAGAAGGAAGTGTTTGTTTTCCTACGAGATGTTCTTCAAAATACCGGCCTCCTTCTGTGCAGAGCAGTGATCATGAACGGCAAGATGCTTTGAGGAGAGATGGTGATTACGCCATTTATGTGTCATCCATCCCTTTATCTCTGAGAACGCCAACATTTCTCAGCATGAATAAAACATGAATTGCTGCAATTTTGTAGCTGCACTTTTTAATCTTCAAATCATGTTGTGCTGATGTTTGTTTTCCCTCTCTGCCTTCTTTTTTCCCCTTTCATTTCTTCTTGCAGGGTGATACAGCTGCCTTGGAGGAAATTAAAACATTCATCCGAAATGAAGTATTGCGTGTATTTAAAGGTACATCATCTGCCACTGCTGAGGTGTTTTGTTGTGGTCTCCACCGGTGGATGAGGATTTTTTTTTTAGCTTTAAGTTTTTTTTCGTGCATGTGTGACGGGAACTTTGTAAGACATTTAAAAGACAACCACTCAACACTTAAGTATATTGCAAATACGTTTAGTGACTTCTGTGTACCCAGCTTGTTTTATTGTCCACTACCACACCCAAAAAACTTACACTTTTTTACAATTTGTAATATTATTTGTATCATTTTGTTATTCAATTTTTTTCATTAATTTAAGATGAATGGATAGATAAAATTAGTTATCGACATTAACAGTATTGCAATTACCTCTTTACCAAAGGGCTCCGAAAATCTGAACATTTTTATTTTATTAACAAACTAAGGGACCAATCAAAATTTTGTTAACTGACAGCTCTGTTCTGACATTATTTTCCCATCTATCTAATGTTTTTTTGCAAACTGGGGGATAAATAGGAATTTGTTTACTAACAGTTATATGTACAGTAGTGTAATTCACATTCTTAATTCCGTTATTTTCAGACAGTTATGCTTTGCTGCAGAAGACACCAGCAGCTATATTAGCCGCACAGGATCGACAAGGCCCTCCAGGACCACCTGGTAATGATGGCTCCCCAGGACCCCCGGGAGAGCCAGGACCACCAGGTCCCCAAGGTAGGAGCCAAAACCCAAAAGACTAAACATGTTACGGACCTCTTTACGCTGCTCCTACGATGGTTTCATCTCACACAAAAACCCAGAAGCACAAGACTGTGATTATTTATATGACTCCTGTTTCCCCAGTATTACGTTTTTTTTTTCATTTCTTCTCAAGGATTCCAGTTTTTTTTTTTTTTCTTTCTCTCTCTCTTGGTGGAAAATTGTGTTTATGTGTGTTGCTTCTCAGATTGTTAATTGAGTTGCTCTGAACTGAGTGGGTTGAGGTTATTTTGCTCTTTAGGCCAAGTCAAGCTTTGAACCTCAAGTTCAAAGGAACCTAGCAAATGAGCAAGAAAGTCCTCACTAAATGCATGCAAAAATGGCCGTTGACTGTGATATCGGGTGTAAGGCGTTCACAGGAATCTTGCTAGCTACGTCAGACAAGAAGGAAAGCAGATAGCTGCATGACAAAGTAGCATATGGTGCCGAGAGCCTGGCGGGACATATGAAGACGGATGAAGAACCGACCCAGAATAGGAGAATGTAATATCGCCCTGGACAGACTTGTGAGAGCAAGAAAGATAAAGAGAAGAAGTGAGCAGATGGAAAAAGCCACGCAATATCTCACTTTGTTGGATTAAGCCCAGCCAAAAAAAAAAAAAAAAAAGAAGAAACGAAGGGGAGTGAGAAAATAAGCAATTCTGAGCATTCATCAAAGACTGGCAACTAATGTGCTTCTCCTCTAACGTTTCTCATCAGTAATGACTTGCAGTTTGGTTCTGCTACTTCTGTCTGAGTTCTTGTGATGTTTTTCAAGATATAAGACTGATGTGTACATTTGAACTCTTATAAGTGACGTCCATGCAAAGAAAACATACCTTGAGTGTGTATACATATGTTATGTTGTGTACATTGTGTTATTGATATCCAGATTGTGTCGATGCATTTTTAACAGCAGGCAAATTTCTGAAAAGCCACTTTGTATTACTTTACAGTGTTTTTGTGTTGTGTTGCTTTGGAGATTGATGGAGAAGGAACATTTCTCCACGATGCGCGGTATCAGGAGGAAATTAAAAACAGGACTTTTAAACCCTGCTTAGTCAGAAAATCAGCAGGTTTTTATTTGTATTTTTTTAATTTGTCAGATGCTGATGACGAAGTTTTTGGGTAATATTTCCTCATTATTTTTCGTCATCCTCTGCTGGAGTCTGTCCTCCTTTGGAATCCTCAATTTATACACTTTTGTTTTTTCACGTGATGTGCTAAAATGAAGAAAATCTTTGCAATCTCGGTCGCCTTACACATCTGAGTCACATTAATTCCACTCGGGGGCAGTTTTCTTGGGAGTTAAACTAAATAAGAATTGGCAACATTAATACTCTTTACTCTAATACTCTAATCTTTGTATCCTCTCTTGTGACCCGAAAGAGGTGGTTTCCTCAAACGCTTCCAAATGCTGGTCTTGAATTTAAATGCTTTTGCCTTATGTGATTTTTGTGCCTTTTATCTTTGCTTTTTGAAAATATTCTTAAAATTAAATGATTTACTGTATCAAGTTTGATGTTTCTCGTGCAATTTGAGAGTCATATAACATCATAACATCTTATGCAACAACTACTTATGCAACTATTTTTTCACAGTGTAATCAGCCATGCTTTTCTGTACCACTTTTTTGGGGATAGCATTTTTTAATCCCTTTGTAACTTTTTGTATTTAAATCTTCTGGGGTGATGAAATCCTCTAACTTGGTTTCAGTCAAATGTATCGAATTTATATTTTTAATTATTTTCCTGCATGCCAAGAACATACCCATTTATACTTATTATGCTGTGTGTGCAATATTATATGAATGTCAAATAATGTAATTTTATGCAGAGAAATGTACCAGGATTTTAATAATCTCAATACAACTTTTTTAAATATTTTTTACATTTGCTACTGGTTTCTATGAGCAAAAATGCAAATTTTATGGAAGTGCAAAGCCGTTTTAAGATTAATTAAATGAAAAAATATTTCTATGTAATATTTCATGTTTTCATTCACATATTTCTTCCTCCACAAGGTTTAATCTTTTTTTTTCTGAGTATGAAAAATTATTTTTAATTTAAGATCTTAGAAAGATCTTAGATGTTGCTGCGGTAGGCTGCATTTGGCCAGTATTGTATTGCAGCTCCCCCTGCCGCTTTTTTTTTTTCCTGTAATAAATGTGCAGTATGAACTCCCCCTCAAGCAGGGGTGGTAATGCAGCGATTGTGAGCGGCCACAGGAAGCCATGATGTGATATGATGCCGCAGGTAGAGTGCAGTCCATCCGTTGAATGTCATTGCATTAGATGAATGCATCTGAAGGTGTCCGGACACACTTTAGTTAGTTTGTAGGTTAGTGTGTTTGCTTGTGTAAGTTGCACATGCAAAAACTGGTACTGGTGACATTGTCAATTACTGCATTATTTGGCATCTCTTGGGTATTTTCTTGTTTATTAACTGCTACAGTGTTTCTCTTTCAGGCTAGACTCGGTCTGCCTCAGAGGAAACACATCACTAATGCATGTGTATTTTGACTGGAGGCAGTTTTCTGCATGCCATTATAAAGATTGGTTTCTTACTGAGTGTGTGAAAACAAGACTAAAAGATCAGCATCAGCTAATGTGTTTTTGTTTGTTTGTTTGCCTGCCCGCTGCGTGTGACATGCCGTCCAGCACTGTCAGCATTTGTGGTGCTCCTTAAATACTTTAAAAGCGTGTTTCTGATAGATAGATTTGTCATTACTCCTGAAGGGCTTAGAAAACTGTCGGAGTTCTGAAGGATCTGAGTCTAGTTGTGTAATATGGCAGATTTGGACAAGATCTTATGTAAAGTTTCCACCTGGTACTTTCTGAAGGCCACACTTTTGCGGAAATGCAAAGTCAGAGATGAACTGAATCTAGAAACTGTTACGTTAAAGTATGGCAGTGATTAATCATCTAACAAAGTACTAATTAAATAGTGTAGTGATGCTAAATTCTTCCTGTTATTAAAAAGTGGTAATAATGGAATACAGTACAAGCAATTATAATAAAATCATTATATGACCATTACTCTCCCTTCTCATAATTACTCCTGCCTGCATAGATTTTATAAAGGATTATATATGTTCTGTATATCTGACATTGCATTTTTATGTGTTTTACCCCTGCAGGGTATCGAGGGCAGAAAGGGGAACGAGGTCAAATGGGGTTAGGACTTCCAGGAGCTCCAGGCCCCACTGGCCCACCAGGTAATTCTGGATGAACATTTTAAAGTTGACTTTCTATCAGTGACGTGCATTTTAAAAATATTTTTCAATTTATGTATGATTTGTTGTTGTTGCTGTTGTTGTTAATACAAATAAATTAAATTGATTAAAGATGACAGAAAGACACTTATTCAGCACAACTGTTTTCAACATTGATATCATTGAATCTTAAGTTCTAAATCATTACATTTAAAATGATTTCTGAAGAATCATGTGACATTGAAGACTAGAGTAATGGCAGCTGAATATTCAGCTTTGCTATCACAAGAAAAAATTACATTTTATAATATATTCAGATAAAAAAAAACAGCTTTTTAAATTATAATATTTCAAAGTATTAAGTGTTTTTATTGTACTTTTGTAAATGAATGCAGTCTTGGTGAGCAGAAGAGAATTTAAAAAACATTTTTAAAAATCTTATCGACCCCAAACTTTATTCTTAAAGGTCTTAAAGGTTGTAGGACCTGCCACTAGAGGGCGCACTACCAAAACAATAACAATCGCGTGGTTTGATGATGCTAAGTCATAGCTGTCAACATTGAACATTGAAAATAAGGGACATTTCCCGGAATCCATCCCCAAAATAAGGGATTTTTTTTTTTTACACGATTCTTATCCACAAACTTAAAAAAAAAAAGCACTAATCATTAACAGTCTAAAGAGTTTATAACTACACAATATATATTAAAGAATGACAGACCAATTGATATGTTAAAAGTGATTTATTTATGAACAAGGTAATATTAATAATAATTTAATATTAATAATAATTTCGTGCTGAGAAACATCGTTTTTCCTGACAACGACAAATTTTGCAGTAGGCATAATTTGGACCTACATGGCTGCTTGTCAGGTAGTGGAAGGTGGACTCCCATTTACTCACATATCGGCATAATTTTGGTTGGTGATTAATTCAGTGATTTTGGCATTCGGCGTCCTAATCCATCATCGCACATCACACTCATCTACTCTCTCGAAGTTCACTTCCCGCTACTTTTTCCTTCTTCCTCCCGCCCGCTGGCGCCGCTGTAACTGTCTTCTTCTTTGATGGTAGCCTAAGCTACTGCCACCTGCTGTACTGGAGGTCAAGCAACCCAAGTGCAAGCCACTTCACAGACACAGATAGATGCGTGTTCTGAGTTAACACATAGTGTAAAATTACGGGATATTTTACGGGAAAATACTAAAACGGGAAGACAGCGGGAAAAGACCTAAAATACGTGAGATACCCGGAAAAAACGGGAGGGTTGACAGCTATGTGCTAAGTAGGAGAGTGGAATGATGGGATTTGTTGTCTTCTACCCATCCGCTGATGGCCATCAATCAGACGGAAAGATAAATCATGGATTTAACACGAGTTCAACGATTTGCGCGAGTAAATTACATACAAAGTCAATGCAAAGACACGATCAGACTATGGATCAGACGTGTCCTCGTGGGGCTCTAGAGACGCGATGCCTCGCGTTTGGCGTGTATACCCCATAATACTAATCTTGTTGATCGTTATAATAGCATATGTTTTCTGTAAAGATACGAATCAAAACAACTCACCTGTTGAATAAAACACAAGCGAGATCGGCATCTCTTTCTAGTTGAAGTTCGTCGCGAAGCTATTTCCGTATTTGTCCACGACACTGTTGTCATGTGGTTTCTACTTCAGTAAAGGCGGTCATGAATGGTAACTAATGTCATTGACAGGCGACTGCACTGCCCCGTGTCACTGTTTAGAATGGGAATTTTCTCATGATTTACAAGTAGCTGAAAACATTAGAGATACTGTTAGTAATCAGCTGGACAAAATATTTAACACTAGTTTAGTGGTTTTTGGATATTTTACTGCAAAAATCTTACAAATTATACTAATTGTATTTTAAGTCCTTTGTATTTCTGCTCTAAACTTTTCATGGTGTCTTTGGCTGTAAGTTTTCATAGAATTGCTTTGAGTAAATTGAATAATTCTTGGACCACATGCCTCAGATACTACCATTGGACCTTAAGATGTATTTAACTCAGAACATTCCTTTAATACATGAGCCGTGACACCAAGTAATGAGTAAAGATAATAAAATAAAAAACTAAGGATCTTGTTGTTGGTTATTGCTTTTAAGAGTGAGAAGTACATTATCTGTTATATAATAGCATGTGTTTTTTGAATTGTAAAGATGGACAGGCTAGATCAAACTCATGCAGAACTATAGAAAGAAAGAAAAAAACCTTGCTTTGTGTTTTTGCTGGGGGCCAGAAAGGCTTGTAAATACATTTCTGTGATGGCCGTTCTTTGGAATTTTCGCACTCTTGAAATCTGCAACAAACAGACAGAAGCAATTATTTAAATTGGTGCTTTAATGTTTTACTTTTAAAAAGCACAGGCAGATAATGGCACCAAACTAATGACTACGGCATTCTTTAATGAACTCCTCTTTTATAAAGGTACAAAGTGCTCACAGATTTTTCTTCAAATGAAAAAATACAAAAGAGGCTGGGGGTTCTTTTATAATTGCACAGCACACTGTTATCAATGCAAGCTCTGATTTCCCTATTTCTCTCATCCTCTGCAGTTAAAGGGTAACAAGCCCTTAAAAAGAAGGTTTATTGTGTTAAAATACTGCACTGTTTTGTCATGATCACTCTACAGTAAAAGTGCCTTTAAATAACAGTTTTTTTTTTTTTTCTCAATGATCACTATTATCACTGCTCATAGAAATCTTGATTATACAGGCTCACCCGGAAGAGGACTCCAGGGTCCCAAAGGTGATCCAGGGCCAGAGGGAAGATGTAATCCCAGCGACTGCTTCCATCCATACGCCAGACGGGACGGGTAGGATCTGACGCATCCTCATCAAAACCCGATTCGATCCTGGAAACCTGCGAACCAGCTCATCTACACAAGCATTAAATCCTATTGAAACAAACATAGGATCCCCGTTGGAGGAGAAGAAACACGCAAACGTCATCCACACAGAGCAGCCATTACTGGTGATGTCATTTCATCATTTATCTCCGTTTCATTTCCCATATTTGTGACCGAGGCATTCACTCATTTCCCATGTTTTGTGGGTATGACGCGAGAATTCGAATCTCATCATTACACTAGTCACACCGGACAAGTTGATGGCGAATGCAGGTGGAATGAGAATTTACATTTGCTTATTTTCTTCAGTTTGTCGTGAAGTTGAGTTTTGATTCAATTGTGATGGCTCTATGCAATCTAAAATAGAGTATGATAACAAATATTAAGCTAATGTAAATAACGGACATTGCAATTGTTTTTCAAACATGTCATTTTGAAAAATATTTCAATAAGTGTACTTTCCAGCCCTGTGTGAGGAACATTGCTTTAGAAGGGAGTTATCGTCATGATTGTCACCTCAGACGCATATTGAAACACGTGAGACCACTAGTAAAATTAGAAACGAAATTTTTCAATTTAATATTTCACAGTAAATTATAGAAATAACAATGTTAAATTTGAATTTATGGTTTTGTAGTGTAGTATTCTATTATTTAAGAATTATAAATAAATATATTCACAAATATATGTAATTACAAGTTATGTAATCAGCATAACTCAAGTAGTAAATGTTCTATAGATTTTGAATCCCAGATATTCAAAGTGGTATCATAATTCAAAAACAAACACAGCAAAGAATGATGAAAGAAATCATTGCATTGTTTTTGCGGTGTTGGTCAGTGCTGGGGAGGTGAAAACTGTTCATGATATTAATAAGCTTTAATTGTTTACAGGAAAATAAGACATTAATACAATAAGATGTTTTAACACCTTCATGCTGGTGTTGTATGTATATTTTGTTGTGCATCTGGTTTGTTTTTGTGCTTTTTATTTACATTTGAATATATTTATCTCTAGTTTCTTTTGCTTTGTATGGAAAGCGTCCTTCCATGTTACTTGAATATTTTTTTATAATATGACGTCTTTGTCAATTTCATATTCAACAGTTTAACAAATGGCAAGCCAGTTCACATCAAACTTTGTATGTTTTACTTTTCATGGGCAGCAATGTGTCTTAAGACCATGTTTCTGTGTAATTGAGTTCATTTATTTATTTGTGTACAGTTTTAGGATTGCAGTCTGGATTGAGTTTTTATTTATTTTCTAGATATCTGTAATATCTTGATCCAGCATCAACTGAAGGCGCATACGAGTCGTTGAATCTTTTGACTTGATCCATCTGGCTCTGTTTTGAAGATGAAGGTTGCTGGAGTCATGTGGGCGGATGACAGTTTGTGACGTTGGTGCATTTCTGCTGCTTTCTTTTTCATCTCAGTCTTCCCAGTCTCCTCCATTACAGCTTTCTTGAATTCTCGCTTTCCTTCCTTTCTCCCAGAGTTTTTATGAAGGTAGATTTAAGACCAAGTATAGAAGAAAACCAAGTAAGTAAATCAAACGGAACACAGTATGTCAATATTTTCTTGTATTAGCATTGTTTCAAAGTTTGCTAATACAACTTTTAATAGATACCCATGATTTTTAAATTAATTTTACAAAAATAAGCAAATAAACAATAGCTTATGGCTTGAATACCTCTGCTACTGAATATTTGACTTTATCTTCTGATCACACTGCAGAAAGGTTTCAGTTTTTTGTAGGGATTTCCAGTGCAAATGTCTAAAGATCATTTACAGTACTTGACAAGCGAATTACATCAAATACGAAGTCTTGTTTTATGAGACCTTAATAAGAAAGAATTTAATTTATGATTAGAACGAGAAAAATAACTGCTAGTGGGCTCAGACAAACTTAATTGAAAGGGAAAAACAAGTTTTCAGACCCCAATGACAGGTGTTTGTTCTAGTTTTGAGCATAACGTCAAGATTTTTGTTCAGTTTCTCAGGAGACTAGACTTGATATGTTCAGTGCGAATCCAAAGTAATCTATCTTGATTTAAGGATGCTTAAATATTTGGTTTGGAAATCTAAACAGAAATTCTGAGGAAGATATATATATTTTTTAAAGCATGTCAAATTTTAAAGCCACGACTTGATGATTTAAGCTTTGATTTAAGACCTTTTTAGGCCTCAGTTTATGGAAGGTCAAACTAAGACTTTTTAAGAACTGCAGATATCTTTCTTTCTTTCTATTGCACCAACAGTTAAGTGTGACAAAGCAAACTCTTAGTAGTGTTTTTTTTTTCTTTGCTGTTTTACTCATTCTTACAGATTCTTTATGCTTCTTATTTTTATATGTAATGTACCAGATTACCTCTGCTGAGAGTTTTTTTTTTTGATGGTTCAGGACATAAGACTCTTGTGAGAGATTGTTGAACTGCATGTTTAACACACATCAGAGAGAATCCTTCCAAGTAAGCATCTTTTGTCTCCTTTATATTAACTTGTTTTATTTATCATGAGATATAAGTGTTGTTTTTCCGTCAACCACAGATGTTTAATTTACAGAAATGGGCTATTAATGACATGTAGCATGGATACAATATTCTTCTCAAGGGCTAAACCTGTGGACTTACTTGAAGGACAGTCTTAAGACAAAACTCCACATCTACCTGATATGCATTGCATCACCTGATGGAATATCTGGAAGATGATTCTGTTTCAATTTAGTTCTGTTCTCATTGTGGTCAGATATAGCATCGCACATCCTTTGTCAGTTGCTTTACCTTTTTGTGCTTTTGCGAATGCATTTGGTTTGCATATTTATATAATTGTACATTGTTTTAATAAATGTTTAATTTAACATTCATTGTGAAACAGTAGTGTCTTACGTGTCTCTCAATATGCAACTGTATTATTCTGACTTAATGACAATCCATTGTGAAATG
The DNA here is from genome assembly GCF_023724105.1 of Carassius gibelio. Lineage (NCBI taxonomy): Eukaryota > Metazoa > Chordata > Actinopteri > Cypriniformes > Cyprinidae > Carassius > Carassius gibelio. The sequence goes on along the minus strand of NC_068408.1, from coordinate 7,371,832 downwards.
TGGTCAATCACTATGTACTTTATGAGAGACAATATAAGCATGGAGTTCGGTTTAAATGGTAGGCAAAAGTTGAGAACTATTGCCATTGGAGACTGTTGTAGATTAAACTATGAATGTACTAACATGTTTGGTTCATTACTATTATTTTAGAGGTAGATGCCTGGTTTGAGATGTTTTTTTTTTTGTTAGTTTTTTTGCGTGATGTATAATATTTGTTAATATTAATTGAGCTGTATGTTTCTCATGCTTGTGTGACTTTATGCCAAATCGCAATACCTTTTAATATTTAGCTTAGATTATGTACTGTACAAAGATTTGCCATTTCGTTAACTGTATGCATTCGATTGTGTTT